>NW_011888830.1:2751840-2775061 GCF_000151845.1 Pteropus vampyrus
TCCAGAGTGTTGTGTGACTCCGCATTATATTGCCCTTCCCCCACCCAAAAATGTTTACTTCAGGTCTCCAATAAAGTCTACTTCCGATGTGAAACCAGAAGTGTTTTGGAATTCAGAAGTTCTGATTTTTGGAAGGGAGATGCAGCGCATATACTGCATGTTACTGGTGGGGTAGTGTACATGGGATCTAGGACAGGACCTTGTGATCAAACACACTTACAGTTCTGCAACAGGAAGAGTGTTTACATCAAATAAGATAAGGGCCAGAAAGAGCCAAAGGAAAGTTCAGCTGCTCCCAAGTGCATTTAGGTGCTGAACTTAGAAAAAAAAACTAAACTTGGTTTTCTGAGCTTTGTGGATTTCAGAATGGCAGATTAGGAATTATGGACCTGTGATTTTCATGAAGTATTAGCAAATAGAAAAGGGAAGCTGAATGGATTTTTAAAATATTTTTTCATCTGTTGTCTCATTTTAATTCAGACTTTAGTCTGGCTACTTGTGACCACTCCTTTCCTTTTATAGCCAAAGCATGTGGGCAAGGACTCATTTCTTATCTGTTTAAGTTGAATGTAATTGCAAGTATATTTACTTTGTAGACACCAAAAGGTTAAGGTCATTGTGTTATTTCACAATGCCCAGCATATCACCCCCACCTCAAAGGAAAGAACCAGAAAAAATCAGCAACTTAGTGGTGAAAAACATGCCCTGAAATATGTTAGGGTCTGTTATAATTTATCTTGTTCTTCTTTAACTTGACCTGCTCATACAGCACTTCTGTTAATCTTGATAGTTATTTCAGATTTTAGCTAAAATATAGCTAACTATAGCTTCAGTATTTTAGTTTTAATCAACTTATCCCAGTTATGTGTAGGTGGGTAACAAACAACCCTAATCTCAGTGATTTAAAACAATTTATTATTGCTCTGATGGTTCCAGGGATTGACTGGGCTCGCCTGATCCATCCTCATTTGGGGTTTCTCATGGGGTCACACGGTAGGGGCTCAAGGCATCTGAAGGCTTCCCTGTGCTGGTTATTCAAGATGGCTCACCCACATGGCTAGCAGCTGATGCTGGCTGTTGCCTGGGGGTTCAGCAAAGTTTCATTCTGACCAACTATATATGGCCTCTATATGTGGCTTGGCTTCTTTCGCCATGGTTACTCAGTTCTGGGAGGGTTAGTGTTCCAGAGACCCAGGTGGAAGCTGCAGGACTTCTTATGATCTAGCCTTAGAAATCACTTAGCATCACTTCCACCCAATTCTTTTGATTGAAAGTGAGTCACAGGACCAACACAGATTCGAGAGAATGATATAAAAGAATGTGCGTATTGGAGGCATGGTTCACTGGCGGGAGAGGGGACCTCTTTGAAAACTAGCTACCGCATGACTTATATGCACAAGGGTTTAAGAGGTAATTCAAAAATCATCTACACAGAGACAAAAATTTTATTGCCCCGCAACAGAGACAAAAATACCCTGAAATCGTACTGTTTCCCCCCCCCCAATATTTTATACTTTTTAATACAACTCTGTTTGATGAGATAAACAAAATATAAATAAATGTCATGACATCTAAGATATGGCCAAATGGAGAGGTGAAGTATGGCAACTGTAAGTTGAGCAGGCAGAAGACATTCTCTAAAGCTATAAAAAATAAGGAGACACTTTTCAAATGATAAGGCATCATTATAGGTTTCTGGCAAACCATGATACCAATTGTGGTATGTAATTAGGGGCAGAGTGGCTTTTGAACAAAAAAGCAAAGCAGATAATGAGAGGCAGCCTTTGTAGTTGAAAACCAGTTGTTCCTGCTTTTTTACTTTTTGAGTCACAGACCCTTTTGAGTCTATGAAAAAGTTAGAAAATTGTCCTCCAAAATGGATGTTTGTATACTTTTGTTCCTTCCTTCATTTTTTCCTATCTTCCTTCCTCCTAACCTTTTTCTTCATTCCTTCTACAATTACTTATAGAGAACTGATTCTGTATCAGATACTGATCTGGACCAAGGGATAAACTAGGGAAGAAGACAGGTAACTAGTATGCCAACAAATAAACAACAAGACAACCTCAGGTAGTTATAAGTAACAAACTGTATACTACATCTTGCATAGGATTTTATGGGGTTCACATTCTTTCAAAAGACTCATCTTCCTCTGCAATCAATAACTTCTCTCTTAAACCAAAGAGTAACGTTTTAATATGAGCAGTGTGGATGTGGCTGTTTGTTATCCATTGCTTTCTTGCTCATGTTGAGTATACAGATATTGACTTTTTTTTTTTTTTTTAACCATGAAGAACAGTTATGTGTAGTGTCATTGGAACTGACTTTCCTAACTGATGGAAGAGCATTGGTTCCTTATGAAATTTCAGAAAGTTTGCTGCTAGTGAGGATGAAAATGTACCCTGAAAGGCTTTCCACAGCTTTATTTTTTTAAAAAAATTCTCTCCCTTAGGAAACTATCTGCTTACTCTCTTAAAAAAATTAAATGTATCAAATAGCCATGGATTCACATTTTGAAGTCTCAATTTACAGACTACTCTAAAGACTTACCCTTTCGTCCATATCTGAAGATGAGAGTGAAGGTTGGATGGTTTGCGTTGGAGAATTTTTTTCTCTATGTCCTCTGTTCTTATGTTCTCACCACAAATTGTACTTCTAGCTTTAGTTATTATGGCATCCTGTGGGGCATTTAAACATATACTTTTACTTTTGGCAACATTTTAAGTTATATTCATTAGCATAACCTATAACTTTTGCAAAAGTGAAATGCAAATATCCGTCTATCTTATTCCATTATGATACATGAGTTGTAGTTCTAAACCTTGGATATTTGTGAAATGTTTAATTGCTAACACTAATTGTTACTCCATATATCTTTTCACTTTTGGGGGCTTTATTAATATCAAGCTGGAGTGAAAATAATTTAAATATAGTTATTTAGAGAGTTGGTACAATATGTGGGTCAGATCCACCTATTTCTACAAATTTTTAGTGGAACATAGCCACACTCATTTTTCTACACACACACACACACACACACACACACACACACACACAATGTAGAAAATATATATAAAAATATATATACACACACACATATATATATATTTTTATGGCTGTTCTCATGTTTACTATCTTTCTCCTTTAAGAAAAAGTTTTCCCATTCTGATTTAGAGGAAAAATGATTCTCTATTTCCTTTAAAATTATCGACATAAATTTTAAATTTATTATATGCCATAGATAAGTGAATTTGCATGCCTACAACATGTCAAGCACTACCCTGGAGATATGTTAATAAACGAGAAAGATAAAAATCTGTATTTATAGTTTAACAATACTTCTAAGATGCTTAATGATAAAAATTATGGCAAGCCCCTGAAGTTATACCTAAGAACAAATACAGGTTTTATAGGTGACACAACTCACTGGTTACATTTTGACTTGGGGAAAAATGTGGGAATTTCTAAACTTTAATAATACTATAGCATCAGAGTGCTATTATCAAAGTATAAAACTGAGCCAATGGTGCTCATAATTAAGTCCAAAATAAAGTTTAAAAAAATTACGGAAAAACGTATCTGAAATTTCCACATCATTTTGCCAAATAAGCCTGTGACCATGGTCATTCATCCAAATGCCCATAAACTCATTAACTAGTGACTTGAGGTTCTTGTTCATGATGCTTGCAGTGATGTCCCTTGAGTAACATCTCTTGTGTGTCTCTGTGGTTCCCAAGGTCTCCTTAAACAATGAGAGCTCAACTACAAATGTGGCAATAATTCAGTAACCATTTATTGAGGGCCTATCACGTGCAAAGCAATCTGCAGTCCAGTGAAGGCTACAAAGCTGTTTGAGTGGGGGCTTCTGCCTTTCAGAAGTTCAGAATATCTCAATCCGGGTGATTGCTAATCAGGGCATTCTATAACTTTTGAGAGAAGTGTTGGGGTATTGGAGTTTCTCATGTCCTGCCAACTCCTGATCTGTTTTTATTCCAATTCATATATCAAACAATTTATGCCAATTTTGAATCAGGATCTTAAAAATAAACACTAGTCTTCACAAATCTGGTTTAAATGCATGAAGACCAAAGGGAAGTATAAATTTGTATTTTCTTAGAGTGTACAAATAAGGTCCTAACACTTGTGAACTATAAGGAGCCTAGAGGCCATCTAAGACACAATCTTACTCAAACACAGTTCTTAAAGTTTAAATCTTTAAGATGTGACCCTCCCTCCAACCCTCCTCTCGCATGCTGCACACAGCACTCAGTTTCTTGGTGTCAGTTTTCACCGGCTGGAAAAGCAAGATAATAACAACCATGCAGAGTTGCCAGCTTTAGTAACTCTAGTTCCTGGAATCAAAGACAGGAAGCTTTTTAGTTACTTGCACACCCTAACTTTTCTAGCTTCTGTTGAATAAATCATTTAACTGTCAGCTAATTACAGTGTTGGAAAGTTTACATCATTCATCTTTTTATGGCACTTCTTAATAGAAGACTCTGGAGATTAAAACTCTTGACAATTTCCATGATGTAAAAAAGGAAAGCTGACCTAGAGAAAGATGGGACAAAAGACGAACATTCGAGAATTTTTAAGCAGCGATGGGATCTTTTACACAGTAGCCTACATAAAATTGATCAAGTTCCTGAAAAACGACAGAAAAATGAATTTTGTCAGAAGGTTTTCCATTTTACTGAACGGATGATTATTTTGCTCTAACGACTGAGCACTCGCTTGTTTCAGGCACTGTTAATATGCCACTTTATGGATGAAGAAACTGAGGCGCAGAGAAAATTAAAGAGCCCGTCAGAAGTCTGACAGCTGGTACGTTGAGCCACAAATGAAACACGAGGCAACCTGGCCGCAGAAACCATGCTCTTGGCCACCGCTCTGCTGCCCTCACCCCTGGTCCCAGCCATCTCTTGACCCGTCCACCCGACGCCAGCTTAGGTCTGTCGTTTTCGCGCAGAGCCTCCAGGGTCTCCAGCCTGCCTCAGCCCCTCCCTCCCCCGTTCTGCGTGCAGGGATCAGGGCGTCGTTCCTTGCGGAGGATGCGGGAAACGGCGCCCGCACCCCTCAGCCCGGACGCGCGCCCCCGCGGGCGGCGGGAACGCGGGAGCGGCGCGCACGTGCCGCTGGGAACGGGCGCCCGGGCCGCGCCAAGATGGCGGCGGCCGGGGCCGCAGCGGCGGCGCTTGGCGGTGGCCCGTGAGGCGGGCGGGGCCGGCGGCGCGGAGGCGGGGTCCCGGACGAGCCGCCTGGGAGGCGGGGGGCCGTTTCCATAGCAGCGGCAGGAGGTGTCGCTCTGGGGAACTTCCTGGTTCCCGGGCTCGGCTTCGCCGGGATCCTCTTGAAAGGGAAACAATGGGGCGGAGGGCACTGCGGTAGCCGCCGCCGCGCCGGGACCTGCTCGGCCGCCGGGACGCCCCGCTCCGCCTGCTTCCACAGCGTCTGCCGACAGCACCGTCCGGAGGTAACTTCGTTTCCTCCTCTCCCACCGCCAGTGGCCCGCCCGCGGCGGCGTCTCCCGGGTTTCCTCCCGGGCAGGGACTGACTTGGCCCCGGGGAGCCGGACGCCGCCATTCCCGGACCCGCGGGAGGTGGACGGAGCCGCGGCTGCCGCCTCAGCCCCCGCGGGGGGCAGGCTCCGGGCTCGCGTGTGCGGCCGTCCGTGTCGCCCCCTCTGGAACCTTGATTGTGCGGTTCTGCGGGTGTGATTGGCAGCTTGGCGGGTGCCGGGTGGGGGGCGCCGGGGTGTTCGGGGAGGGTCTGAGGGGACGGCGCGGGGGACCTGATGGCGGGTGACCGGGGCTCGTGGAAGGGGCCGAGGTCGACCAGGTCCTGGGGGAGGGGAGACCCGCTGCCTCCCCCTCCCCCGGGAGCAAGTTTCGGTCCCCGGGAGACGTGTCTCCCTTGCAAGTTTCACTTGCGTCCTCCAGAGCCCAAGTGGGCAGGACTGAGGCAAACTTCGTGCTTTTAAATTACTGCTTTGGTGCGGCGGAACTTTGTTTCGACCAGGCGAGGGGAGGATGGGGCGAATGAGGGATTCGGAGCGCCTGGGAATCTGTGCGTCTTTGCGAAGTTTGCAGAATAGTTTGGAGCTAACAGCCGTGTGATGGTGCGGCGTATCTAACGTGTGAGAATGGTTTCTGGCAGGTATTTTAATGCCAGAAAATGTGAGGAGTCTACGAATCCACGGGTGGACATTTCTGTAAATTGAAGATTAAACTCTCCTCCTCCCCACCCCCATTTTAATCCACAAATGCTTTGTAGTCAGTAGACTTTAACGTGACTTAAATGAGTCCCTTATGGGACTGAGAAAGGTTTTTGAATTGGAGCAATACCCGGTCATTGGAAGTAATGTGACACAAGTGGGAAAAAAAGGTGGGGACGCAATCTTAAATATTTTGCTTGCTGGAAGAATGCGATTTCAATCCTATGTTAATTCATTGATAAAGAGAATTAAGTCTTGGGATAGATATTTAATGTTCTGTAGCTCAGAAAAGTTAGACAGAACTTTAGCGATCACACTGGCCGACTCCCTCATATATTGAATCTCTGGGAAGTTCTGTTAGAAGGAAGTCAGGGTACTTTTTTCTTTCGTGAAGTCATCTTAGTAAGAACTAACCTAGCCAGCATCAAATGAACCGTGGTTTATTTGCTTTTGTGTCTCACTCTATCAGAACCTAAAATTAAGAAAAAGATATTTCCTAGTTTGCTGTTCTTTTATGATAAAGTTTGTAAACATAGTCTAGTTTATTACTTAAAATGAATGTTGAGCCTACGTTGTGTCAAAGTGAAAATGAAAAAAATTATACTAATAAAAGTAGAAATTAATTTTTAAAGAAAACCATAGTCATAATTGCAAGTATGGGTATACAGAATTAACAGAGAAGATAATATTTTGCTGATTGTATATTTGAAAAATTAATGAGTTGTCACCAAGTCATTCGAAGAAGCATCATCATCATTTGCCAAACATGAAGAATTTGGGCCCTGAGTCTTGATATTGGTGCCTACTTACTGTTTTTAGCTAGACTGTCAGTCTTTCTTGTACTTGTTTTTGGTAAAAATAGCCCATTCCAGTTTTAAAAGTGTTTTGACATGAAATAGCTCCTCGTGAGGACAACTGCCATTGGTTAAACAAGCCACTAAGTAGAAGTGATGGCTTTGACACCATCTGTTAATGGACTGGTCATCCTTAGCTTTATTGGGAACCAAGGCAACTGGCTGACATACTGATGGAATCTGAGCCTCCAGTGCCAGGGAGAGGTTGTGCTGGTCAGTCTTTGCCACTTTGTGCTCATCTATCTCAAGTTACTGTTACATTTTGTAGCCAGTGAAAAATAGGCAGAAAAGCTAGTAAGTTCAAGCTAGTGGCAAATTGAAAACAAACAAAATTCCGTCGGTTACAAAGTGCTGGAAATTCAGAGGCGATTTGAAGTTGGCAAAAGACTTAGCAACAATACTAAAACTTTGGGAATAGCTACTTCAAGTAATGAGATAAGCGATTATATTTTGTGCTTCATGTTTGCAATTTCACTTTAACCATTCTTGTTTTCTTTTAGGGTAGTGGTATTGTTGTCAGCAATACTGAGACCATTTATTACCAGAAAGTTATAGTTTGTCTTTTTAATGTGATTTTGGGAAGGTATATTGCATTCTTAGATGTTTTACTTGTATTTGAAGACTCATTTTTTTTCCCTTTAAAAAGTGCATCAATTTTTGCAGTGGAAGTCAATAATACAAAGATAATATTAATTTGAAAGCATTCTGACTTCTAGCATACTTCACGATAGTACATGGAATTATTAGAGCCACAGACACTTGGATTCCCAACTAGTCTGTGACATTTTTACGCTCAATCACTTCATGCAAATAGCTTACATTGTTAAAGCTTCTTTCTTTGTAGAATTGGGAATCATGAATTTAAGTTTTGTTTATTCAACAAATATATCTTGAGTGCTTTCTTTGTACCACAGGACCTTGTGTTAGGTACCTGTTTTCAACAATGGGGGGCATAAGTCCTTTGAAATAAAGTACAGGGAGCTCTGAAACCTTTAACTAGAGAACCTAACTTAGTTTGGAGATGGCAGGGTAAGTTTCCCTAAGCAAGCGATTTGTAAGACCTGAAGGATGAAGAGGGGGTAGTAGAGGAAAAGAGGAGGTGGGTGGGACACTTTGAGGATGAGAAAAGAGCATGTATACATGCCCTGAAGGCTAGATGAGAATGCGTGTGTGTATATTAGTGCCTTAAATGACACAAAAGTGACCACAGTTAGTTGCACCGTACTCTAATCACCGGAATGAATTGACTCAGTCTTGTTCTATGGAAAGGAAGTCTGTCTAGTTGACTCTAACTAAGCTAGACTTGGACATGACTCTCTGCACACTTGATGTCTGCTGCCGTAACTCTGGCACTATTACTTGTTAGTTTCCATATCTATCTGGGATTAAATCTGGGATTAAATGTTAAATAAAGAATTCTTTGATTTCTTTACAGAGATGCTGTATGATATCAGAATAGTATTTTCACTTAATTTTAATTGCATTTTCCCTTGGAAGAGCTTAGAGACTACCTTATTTAAACTATCTACTCACAAAATGGTAGTACCAGTCTACCCTATAATAAAGAAAATATTTAGTAAGTAAGTGGCAGGTAGCTTCATTTGCTTCTAGCAAGAGTGACTAGAGTTTCATGTCTTGTTTGCTTAAGTGCTTTTGGCTCTAAAGAGATTATTGAATTATTCTCTATTAGAAGTACTAGTGCAGAAAAAGTTATAATTATATGCTGCAATTTTCTTTCACTGAATTCTCAAGTAAATTAAAAAATATTAGAGTAATGTTTTTCATGAAATAAGTAAAAGTTATTATTTTAAACTTCTTAATGTATTAATTTCAGTTAGTAATGTTATATAGATCAGTAATGACAAATTAATATTTTATTATGGAATTAATGCAGTATTTATAAGCCAGTTGGCTCTGGGCTTTTTGTTCCTGTTTCTTTTTGTTTGGTTTTTGGACATTTTAATGCTCATTAGCATATCTGTGGTAAGATAAGATAAGATGAAATAAGATTTTGAAAAGTCAGTCACAGTGGAAAAAATTTAATAGGTGAGGAAATTGAAATTTATAAAGGTTAGGTGGGTGTGTGGGGGGCTAGATATTTCTGTGTATTTTGCCAATGACTATTACAAAAATTAATTTGCATACAATAACTATTGACATTAATGTTTAAAAAATTTTTTAAATCTATTTCTCATTTGTTCTATGCTCTTTTTTTTCTTTTAGCTTTGTTTTTGATTGATTAAAAAATTTATTCCATTTCCTCCTTTTTTATTAGTTTGAGATTATATATTCTTTTACTGTTCCTTTAGTGGTTGCCTAAGAAATTCTAACATGTATTCTCAACTTATCTAAGTGTAATATTAATTGGACTTTCTCTTAAGGCAAAATCTTTAAAACATTAAAGTCATTTGCCTTCCTTTACCTATATCATTGTTATCATGTTTTTAAATGTGTGTGTGTATTTTTTTAATCCTAAAAGTATTTTTCCATTGTTTTATGCTGTTATTCAATTAGACTTACTACATTTTTTTTCTCTCATTCCTTCTTGCATTACTGACCTTCTGTTTGAGATAATTTTCTTCTGCTTGAAGATTATCCTTTGGTATTTTCTTTAAAGTGGATCTAGTATTGACAAATTTTAAAACTTTTTCTTGGTGTGAGAATGTTTTCATTTCACCTACTTTCTTGAAAAATACATTTTGCTAGGTATAGAATTCTGGATTGGAGGTACATACATACATACGTACATACATACATATATATACATAGTTATATATGAGTTTTTGGAGAAGAGGTTATTCTATAATATTTGGCTTTGTTTCTTTTGAGAAGTCTGCTGCAGTTTATTGCTTGTTTTTGGTAATTTGTTTGTCAGGCTATTTTAAAGATTTTCTTTTTTTCTTTTGATTTCAGATGATTTTCTCTTTCTCCTTTTCTTGTTTGAGGTATATCCCTTTTGATGCTCTGACTTGATGTATTTCATCAGTTTTGTACAGTTCTCAGCCATTATCTTTTCAAATATTGCTTTTTCTCCATTCTCTTGCTTAATCTTTCTGGGATGTCAATTAGACACAATATTGGATCTCTATGTATCTCACCTATCTTCTGTATTTTCTATTCTTTTGTTTCTTTTTTGTTCCGGATATTTTCTTTTGGCCTATATTCCACTTTACTAAATCCATCCTCATCTCTGTCTAATCTGCTCTTAAATGTATTCTCTGGGTTCTTAATTCTGGTTATTGTATTATTCATTCTAAAGTTTCAATTCAATTCTATTTAAGATCTGCTATGTCATTTTACAGTTTCTAATTCTCTATCAAAATTTTCAAGCTTTGCACATATCTCTTTGGACAGAGTAAGCATGATAAGGCTATCCCAGAGTCCTACAGGTTTTTTCTGTGGTCTGTTATTTCTCTAGGAGTCTTATCTCCATGTGTGCCTGCTTATCTTTGATTGTGTACTGTTCATTGTATTTGAAAAAGTATCTCTAGAGGTAGTTATAGATTTAGGTAAGAATTTTTCTATCACTTTTGCCAGGCACTTAGGATCACCCTTCATCCAAATCGAGATTTTTTTGGAGAGTCTATGCAAGGGCTGATTTAGTTTACTTCTAGGTTATCCCTTCTTCTGGGATTCCAAAGACCTCAGAAAGCTCCCTTGGTGGATCTTGTACTCTGATATTTTGTCTTCCTGGCTTGCAAGGCTGGCTAAGAGCAGTTTAGCCTCTCAGGCACCTCTTTTGATTATGCAGACATTTCCAGGAGTAAAGAAACCCCAGGGCACCATGCTCCCCATTCTGAATTCCTATTACTTTCTGGACTGTGGCTGGTAATTTCTTGTTATCTTGTTAGCTCTTTGTTACAGCCCCACTCCCTTTAAAATTAAGGTATATATACATGTAAGTAATAACATGCATTATTCTTAAATGTATACCTTGAAGAATTTTTATAAATATAATTAAGTACATAATCGTACCCAGTACAATATATATGACATTTTTGTCACCCTAGAAGGCTCTGTCACACTCCTTCCTAATCAGTACCGCCTCCTCCCCTGCCTCAGGTAACTCAGTTTTCTAACACCACAGATTAGTTTTATATTTTCTAGTTTTTTAACAAAATGATATCATCCAGTCTGTACTCTCATGTCTGGCTGCATTCAACATTGTATTGTATCAGTGAGATTTAACTATGTTGTTACATGTAGCAGTAGTGTTTCTTTTTCACTGCCTCATATTTGTTCCAGTGACACCTAAGAAATTGCCCCAAACCTCAGTGACTTCAATGGCACAACATTTATTTTCCTTACAAATCTGTAGTTTGGCAATGCTTGTCTCTTGCTTCATTTGGTTTCAAGCAGGGCTGCTTGAAGGCTGGGCCTAGTATTGTTTGAAGCTTTGCTTACATGTCTGGTGGTTGATGACAGAATACCTACATGTGGCCTGAGCATGCTCATTATATGGTGGCTGGATTGCAAGGACAAGCGTCCCACTTACATGTGGTGAGGAGGGGTGGGGTGGAGAGCACGTGAGCCAGACAGACACTGTATTACTTCTTATGACTTGGCCCTGAAGCTTCTGTAATATTACTTCTACTGAAGTCTGTTTTGTGAGGAGGCAGTTATGAGTCTGCCTGGGTTTAAAGAGATGAGAAATGGATTCTGTCTCCTGTTAGACGTGAGATTCTGGAAGACCATGTAGGACCAGAAATAATGCCATGACCATTGGAAAATACAAGCTACCACCGTAGTAGGCTAGTACTATATGAATATATTATGATTTATTTATCTGTTCTGCTCTTAATAGACATTTGGATTGTTTCCAGTTTTTGGCTTGTATAATAAAGCTGCTGTGAACATTCTTATATGTGTATTTTGTTGGACATATGCACTCTCCACTTCTGGATACATCCATAGGAATAAAATTATTGAAGAATATATATGTGAGCTTTAGTAGTTACTGTCAGTTTTCCAAAGTGGTTGTACCAATTTATAACCTTTGATATTTTTAATAATTTAATAATTTTAATACATACTTAATATATATTTTTTATCTAGCTTTTTATTGTCTTCAAGAAGGTTGATCAGTAATACCTGGTCTAGATTTGGTAGAAATGCAGGTCTCCTGTCTTGTCTTTTATGTAACTTCTCATGTGTTTGTGTTTTATTTTCCCAGCTAGATGCTTAGTTATTAGAACAGGGACTAGGTAGAAGAGTCTGACTGTGAAGTAATAGACTAATTTTTAAAGCAGCATTTTAGAGTATGTATTCAGATTAGTGCTAAGGGTAGTTACCATTAACAGAGTATCTCTTAATTGCTGAAGAGAAATTTTTGTTTTTATTTTTATTTATTTTTATTTTTATTTATTTATTTATTATTTTTTTTAGGCAAGGCAACCCTTGGTTGACCTCACAGATTGCAAGGACCTTGTCAGCTTACAATCCCTTACCTTATTTTTTATTTTTCACGCCTACAGCACCTGGGCTTCCAAGTGGTCTCCCATCCAAGTACTTACCAGGCCCAACCCTGCTTAGCTTCTGAGATCAGATGGGATCAGGCTTGTTCAGGGTGGCATGGCCATAGACTAGAAATTTTTGTTTTCAGAAATTGCTTTTGGGGGATATTGATATCATTATAGCACATTGATATCAGTTTATATAAAATTTTGTTTCCATTCAACATGTTGTTATCAGTTTTGATTCTAAGCTCATTCATCAGACTTGCTTAGGTAAATATTTTTCTATTACAAAAAGTTTTTCTCCATAGTTGATGATTTGCTGTCACTGAGGATTATTGCCAAAAGAATGTCATCTAGGTTCTCCACTCAAACTTAGGGTTACCTTTGATTACTTGACTGTTAATCATCACTTTGACTTTTTTTCCAAGTGTCATTTGAATCTGGTCCACTTTTTTAAAAAAAGATAACCAAAATTTTAGACTAGTTTTAGTTCATACCTGGTTTACTGCAGTAATTTAATTGATAGGTCCTTCTTGTGCTAAAGATGTTAGAATTTTTCTTAGTTACCCATTGAATTAAAATTAGTTTTTAGGTCATAAATCTTACAATGCTAGAGAGAGAACTTTATTTTATATAATAAGATCAAAAAGTGGATCATTACTAATACATATGTCAAATATATAAGATATGTAATTTACCAAAGCATTTATTTCCCAAGACAATCTTGAATGGTAGGTAGTTTGGAAATTTTAACTCTTGTTTTACAGATGAAGAAGCTGAGGCTCAGAGAAGCAAAGTGACTTGATCTCGATTCCTAGAGCTGGTTGATGGCAGAGCTGCATCTTTTGTATCTAGGACTTCCTATATGTTGAGTGATTTTCTTACAAAGTACGCAGTCTGCTATCAGCTTCCTGAATTATAATTTTATTGACATCCTATATGAATTTTCCTCTCTTCAACTGTTTATGGGCCAAATTTTTTGGCCCATAAATTTCCTCTTTTTTATTTAATACATGTTCTTTGCGTGAGGTGAAACTCTTCTTGACTCCTGTCTCACTTCAGTTTCCCTCAGTATTTTTGTACCGAATATTTCTGTTAGCGCAAGTTGGCTGGGGCCAGGTTTGTCTTGATTATTGTATCTCAAGCCCCTTGAGAAATTTTTGTATTATTGTGTGGCCGAATTAGTATTTAGCGAATGAATGGACAGATACGTTCTTGTGTTTAGAATCTAACTAGATATAAATTCCATGAAGATGGGCCTGGAATCAGGTCTGCTTTTCTTTATATTCCTCCTGGTGTCTGCCGTAGTGCTTATTACTATAGCCGGCACCCTGGGATTTTTAACACCTTTTAAATGATGCCAGGTTCTTTAAAATCAGAGATATTGCTGTCTTCATTTTAGCTTTTACCAGTAGAGTTCTGGTATTATGTACAGTTCTGACAGGATGTATGATGAGCATTAGGCAAATATAACATGGAAACCAATTATAAGCCACTTTTGAAAGGCTGTGCCTCTCTGTAACTGAGATGAATAAGAAGCCTTGGAGAGGACATTTGTTTTCCTAAATTCTTAGAAGTTGACGTGTTGACCCGTGTAAAGCTACTAGAATTTGATAAGTCCTTCTGGAAACCTAACTTAAATTCTACCTGTAGAAGAGGAAGTTAGACCTCATTCTTATCTAATGCTTCATTAACATAACATGTGTAAACAAACTGAGGAAACCAAAGGATTTCTCATTTTGCCTATTTCTTCTCTGATCTTATTAGCAGGAAGTACTTTGTTGATTTGTGAAAAGGATAAACAAACCTCCTTTCACTCTAGCAATGATAGATTTGCTTTACTTCTCTAGAGCCGGGAAAATACTTAAAGCTGTAGGAGTTTAGCGTTGTGTATCAGGGGTATAAATTGCAGGGGGTATCAAGAGCATTTTTTTTATAGAAAGCCCAAGAATTGTGAAAGTACAGTAGTGAGACCTTTCATGTCAATGAATAATGACTTTGATATTAACTAAAGTTATTTCTTTATCTGGAAAGAGAATACATTACCTAGGAATCTTCCCTGACATGTGTATTTGAACTAGTGAACTGTGAACTTGAATTAAGAAAGGAAGGTACTAGAATCACTATGATGTGAGTTCCCTAGGGAAAGAGTTTTTGTTTTATTCATGGCTGTGTCTGCAGAGCCTAGAACACTGAATGGCTCATAATAGCCTCTTAGTACATATTGAATGAATAATAAATTAGTATATAATCATTTAAGTATTGGTTTGTAAGCCTTTGAGGAAATAAACTTAAATTGTTTGAGGCATCATTTCTGATTACTTTTTGCTGATTATAAGATGGTCTCATAAAGCATATTGTAGGGCATTAATTTGTCAAATTTCTTTGAGACATTTTAAAATAATGCATGATCGTTTGTTACATGTAAATTAACTACAATTCATTTAGTCAGTCCCTTATTATTGGACATTTAAGTTGTTTATAATTTTTTGCTGTTACAAATAATGCTTCAATGAAGAAAATTTTCTTAAGCGTTTTCTTGGGATAGCACTTCAACAAATAGCAATTTAGTAAAACAAGATTTAGGAATTTCTACCAGAAAATGAATTTGGATTACAAAACTGTGAAGGTGAGATCAGAAACTTCAGCGATCAGTTAACTGAGATCAGACAGCACAAATGATACAACTCTTTGGGTAGGCCAGCTCTTCCTACCTGCGGATAATGTGTAATCATCAGTCTTTTCACAGTAAAGTTCTCTTGCGATTTGTAGTGGAACTGGCTATCACTTGTATTTGTCTTTTACTTTTAAAGAATAAATGGGTCACTACAACTGTTTCTTCTTCTTAATAATGGCTTAAAGATTATAAATGCATTTCATTCCTTTATACATGTAGTTACATATATTGTGTTACTTTTATTTATAATCAATTCATTTCTGAATTTTGTTGGAAAAGTTTTTCTTTTTCATATTATAAAATATTGCACTTACATACGACTATGTGTAGTACATGTTACATAAGGTCTAATATAATGATGTCCATACTATCCCTTCCCCTCAGCTTAAGTGACAGACCATTACTGATACCTCTTGGATCACATCTCCTTCCTACTGTTCTACCATCTTACTTCTGTCCTGAGGAAATTGGCAGCCTCAACTCTGGGGTCTAGTATTCTCTTGCTTTTCTGTATAGTTGTATTACATATATGTCTTAATTTTATGTATTTTGGAACTTTCTATAAATGGTATCATTATACGTGTGTGTGTGTGTGTGTGTGTGTGTGTGTGTGTGTGTATATGTACATATATATTCACAAACTTAGTAAAGTATTTTAGTAAAATTAAAACTTACAAATTTAATTTGTGTTTAAAGTTAATATTTTTACCCGCTGTTAGTCATCTTTTGCTGTAATAATGCTGTGTAACAAACCACTGCTAAATTTTAGTGGTGTACCATGATGAACATTTAATTCCAGCTCACAAGTTTGGCAGTCTGCTGGGTAGGCTGGGGTTGGCTGGGTTTGGCTATAAACTGTGTGTTGGATTTAGTTATGTGCCGGTATCTACTCATTCTGAGACCAGCAACTAGCTACCTAGGGTTCAGTAGAGGAGAGGAAGTGAACACAAACTTAGTGCTCTTTCTTAAAGCCACCAATTAGAACTGGTACAGTGTCAGTTTACCCACATTCCAAAATGTCATATGACCAGGCCCCAAAGTCCTTAAGGTGAGGAGTATACTTCACCCCCAAGAAAGCCATGGCAATGTCAGTGAGTGAAGGGAGACATATGAACAAAAGATAGTTTTGCCACATCTTCCTTCTGAATAACAGCATAAGAAACTTGGAATATTTCCATTCTTAGAATACATGCTGTTTTGTTTGGTGTTTTGTTTTTTTGTGTGTGTGTGTGACTCCTAATTTACAAATTATACCTCTAATATTTATTTGAATTTATTCATATTTACAGTTTTCTTTTCTCACCATTCTTTTCTGTATTTTAGACTATCTTTTTGTTGTAATTTTCCATCTTTGTAGACTATAGTTTTAGACACATCTTTAGTGAAAATCTGTTTACAGTGTATTCCTCCAGTTTGTTTCTGAAATTTTCTTTATTTTATTCTTTTTCTTAGAAAAATAGCTAAGTTAGGTACTTAATTATAGCTTAACAGTTATTTTAGAACTTTGAAGATACTATTCTAGTGTCTTCTGGCTTCCATTGCTGCAGTCGATAAATCAGCTGTCAAGTCTAATTGTTCCTTTGTAAGCATTCTGTCTTTTGTTTCTCGTTGCTTTTAAGAACTCTTCATCATTAATGTTTTGCAGTTTCACTATGATATCATTAGGTGTGAATTTCCTTTTTATTTATACTTCTTGGAATTTGCTGAACTAGAATCTGTACATTAATATCTTTCATCAATTCAGGAAAATTCTCAGCTTTTTTTTTTTTGTTTGCATATTGTTTCTCCCTCATGTATTTGTTATAAAATTAATTAAACATACATATTAGATATTTAAATCTATTTTTAATGTCTCTTAATTTTCCTTTATATTTTTTATCTGTCTTTGTTGCATTCTGGGTAATTTCAGATATATCATCTAGTTTGTTAATTCTCTTTTTAGTAGTATCTAGCTTGTTGAAATTGTCCATTGGAGTTCAATTTTAGTTATTCTGTTTTTTGTTTGACTCTTTCAAGTCTGTTGTCTTCTTTTTGTTCATATTTTCCATTTCATGTTATATTTTGAAACATTTACTGTCCTCTTTTTTAAAAAATTGTGGTTTATCTACTTATTTTTATTGAATCTTGCTTATTATATACATTGTTTTAAATTTTGAGCTCATTTTTATTGTAATTTAGTTTGTGGAAATTCTGAGACTTGAGTTAAGATTGCTTTCTACCAGAGGGAATTTGCAGTTGAGTACACTGTCAAGCCAGGACCACTTAGTTTCTAGGTTTGAGATTTTCACAACATGCAAGTAGTTTGCATTTGATCTTGAAGCCTGTGTGAAGGTTGGTTTGGTTACAGATTCCCAGGGAATACTCCCTTTCCCCTCTCAAAACACAAAGAAAACTGGACTCAGAGGAGAATTTTCCTTACAGTCTCCATTTGAGGTATTGTTTCCCCCACAGTTTATTCTTTTTATTGAAGATCTCATCTTTCAGGTGCCAGGCAAAGCACATAATTATGTGCTTATCTGTAGTCTGACTTCCCATTCATAGTGTGAAGCTTTGGCTTTGCCCCTTCCACGACTCTTAACATTGAAAGCTCTTCAACATTCTCTAGTAGCATTTTCTGTAATGATGGGAATATTATTTGTCTGTGCTAATACAGCAGCCGGTAGCCACATTTGAAATGTGGCTAATGCGACAGAGCCACTTAATTTTAAATTTTACCCGATATTAGTTAATTTAAATTTAAATAGCGATATGTGGCTCATGGCTACTGTATTGGACTGGGCAGCTTGGTTATGGGAGATTGTCAGATGTCTCTAGGGCAGTTGCTGGCATCATTGCCTACTTACCCACTTTGTGCTTCTGTTCATTTTGATTCGTCTCTTAAAGATTTCTCTTAGTTTCTTGTGAGCTTTGCTCTTCATTTAAAAGGAAAAATTTCGTATTTTATCAGGCATTTTTAGATGTTACATAGCAAGAGGGTTCACAAGCCATTTGGACACAAGAATCTCAGAAACAAAAATCCCTGACAGCTTTAGTTTTAGTCAGAGAAGTACTTATCTTGAATGACAAAAACTGGAAAGTTCATAGCAGAGTGCTGGCAATTCTTCAAATGGAAATTGACCAAGAAGTTAAGAATTATGAGAAAGAATTAATTAATTACTTTGTCTTTCTTATTCGACAAAGAATTTAAGGATGCTAAAAAATAAAAATATTAATAAAAATGTCTAGATTCTTTGTAATAAATTTCTGTTACTTTAGGATTCTTATATTCTTTTGGAATCGTAGGTTAATTTGATTATTTAAAAATATTTTGTATTTTTTATTATGTTAAAATATATGTGAGTTTTACTGTCTTAACCATTTTTAAGTGTACCATTCAGTGGCATTAATTGCATTCACATTGATGTTCACCATCATCTTCCATCTTCAGAACTTTTTTCATCTTCCCAAACTGAAGCTCTGTACCCATTAATCACTAACTCCCTATTCCCCCAGCCCCTGGTACCCACCATTCTATTATCTGTCCTTATGAATTTGACTTCTTCAGGTTCTGCATATAAGTGGAATCATAGGGTATTTGTTCTATTATGACTGGCTTATTTCACTTAGCATCGTGTCTTTAAGATTAAATTTGATTTTTTAAAATTATAATTTGTGGTGAGAGTAAGAAAATGGGGATCACATTAGCTGTTAGTGGAGATTGGGGTTCTTTGTGTATTTTTTTCCATAACAGTTATTGTACAATGAAATAAGTTAGTGTTCATTTGGTCGCCTGAAAAAATATTGTTAGAAACAGTAGAATTTATGCATCTGCGGTTATATGTTGGTAGTATATATTATGGTTTATAATTCTATTTAAGTTTTAAAATAATTGAAATTGGGTCTGCCGAGCTAGTTCTAGAATACATTATCTGGTGTTATAAAAACCAGAAATTCTTTTAGATACTTCTATAGACTTTAATTACCTAAAAGTGGCAGAAGTTATTTTTAGACCATGTTTACTGCCTGTAATAACGAAAAAGATACGGTAGCGCTGTATTTTTTTTAACTAGATCCGGAGTTCCCTGTCAGCTTGGGTTATCCTGAGGCCTGCTGTAACCTTACCATTCGTACATATCAATTTTTGTCACTTGAGAGAACCCATAGTAGAGTTAGAATAAGAATATGAGAATGAGAATAAGCAGCAATGGCTCAAGTTTGTGGAAAATAAGTTTAAAGGCTAGATTTTGCAGAAATACCCCTATATACCATTTATGTGCAATTGCGGAGTTAAGACAAATTACTTTTCCCTCTTGGATGACGTGAAAAACAGCAAGTCAGATTTTTCTTCTTTCTTCCTTGTTTGTCCAGTGCGAGGGAATAGCATTTAGGGGCACAGAAAAGGAATGTGAAAATTTTATCTTCCGTGCCACCGAACTGCCTAATTGCTTGAGTTGGTAGAGAATTGGTAGACAGCCAACTTTGAAAGTAGATGGGAAGATCTACATGTCAAAGCTGTGACTGGCATAAAGAATCTTGAAAAGTGACTTGAGTTGTAAGAAATTTAAAAATACGGTTTCTAAGAATTACTCCATGACATTTTACATTAATTCAACTCATGCATTGTTGCATATTTGCAAAGTACATTTACCTCCTTCCCGGTGTTTTTGAGGTTACTGTTTTTAATGCTGAGAAAACTCTTGATATCTTAGGAACTCTTACCCTTGAATAAATATTTATTTGGCAATTTACAGTTATGGCAAGAGGGGTGCTTAGTACAAGTACTTTGATCTTGCCTCTTAGGAATTTTAAATTTAAGATAAAAAACTTTAATTTAAACATGAACAAAGAGAAAAGTCCCTGGGCAAAGAGATGAGACTATACAAGTGTAAGTGAACGAACTCCTGGGTCGTCTGTGAACGTTTACTCCGCTCTGCATGTCTGTGACCTGGGATTGCCGCCCCATGCCATCGTTCGGCACACTGAGGAGCCAGCATGTGCAGCCTCATAGTTCCCTGGGAGGGCCTACGAATCTAATAGACTCAGGGACGCACCGTTCAGAAAGTGTATTTATAGAGAGAAACCTTCATCATGTATTAAAAACTAACATGCAGATCACATGTTGTTTTAAATATTTCCATATCTGGAAATGAAAATCAGTTCATGGTATCTACTGCATAGATAAAGAAGAAAGCATGTGGGATGGGGATCGGGTGATTATGTGGCAGCACTATGATTATATGCCACTGCTAATTACAGTATATGAGCCATGCTGCGCATACAGAGTTTTCAGTTTGCAAATGTATATTTCTCACGTATATTACATGACATGAGTAAAGTATATATAGATGGGGCAATCATTATTTCTTTGAAAAAATTCACCCGAACTTTAATGTTTCAGAGGCGGGGATCCTTAGTATTATGCTCTTTTCTTAACTAATTTAGAAAATAAAGTAACTATCACTTCTGGTGATTGCAAAAAGTAGCTTATCAGTTTATGAAGGAATATACACATAAGGTAACACAAATGTAAATTTTGTAGTGAATCTGATTTTAACTGTGGAATTTTATGTATTAGATGTGGAGAGGTATTTATACATCAATGGTTATAGTTAAATGTAGCATTAGTATTTATGCCTTATTTAAAAATATTAATCAAGAGAAAAAGATTTATAATGCAAATCTTAGTAAATGGTTAAGTTTGTATTTGTAGTAGTACAGGGTAATGCTTTATGCTATACTAAGGTGAAAAGAACCGAATACAATATTTTATATGTTGTATTTATAAACTATATTTTAAAAATACTTAACAAAAAATTCCTGGAAAGGAAACATGCCCTAAATGATTGCATAGATGTAGTGGCATTGTATTGTGAGAGATTTTTTCTTCTACTTTACTGTTGTTTCCAATTTTTTTAAAACAATGAAACCACATTACTTTTATAGTGTGGAGATTGCCCATTAGAGAAAGTCTATAGCAATAACTTTGGTGATCCTCATTTGATGGTGTATTATAAATCACTTATCTGCAATCAACATTAATTTAGCAGGTGTGATATGCTGTATTTACCATGAGTAGTGTGCTTTCTTTCTATGACTTATTTATTTGAGAATGGGGGGCGGGGAAAATAAGTTTTTAGTAACTGAAGACAAAGGATACCTTAATAAATGTCTGTGTGGTAATTACTTTATACATTTTGTTTACTTTTGAGGTAACTTCTTACAGAAAAAGGAAAATGGAATCATGAGATTCTTACGATTGGTCATTTTTTAGGAAACTTAATTTCAAATGCCTTTAGAAAACATGATTTTTTTTCTCTTTGTTTTCTGACTAGGACATGTATTCCTCTGAGAAACCTTGGACAGCAGATTTTGGTTTAATATCTGATTGGGACAGCATACAGAGACCTTTCCAGTCATGAGTAAGTGTCCTTCGTTTCATCTCAGTGTTCTCAGGAGCATTTGCAGTGCTGTGCTTAAAAAATGAAATTGTTACTGGACAAATTGGAATTGTGTCACTTTATCAGAGATTGGATAATCTGGTTCATTACAGTTCTGTGTACTTGTCTCTGTTTAAACAAGGAGATACTTTCTGAATTTTGATTTATTCTCAGAAGTTAGATGTGGTGAGACAATCTGTGTCATTAGCTTCCTGGCTCATTTATAGTTCTGTTATCTAAAATTTTCTATTGACTAGCCATTGGAAAATGACTCTTTAGAAATATGGAGAGGGAAAATTGCAGTTGACTATAATTGGCAGAGGTTTTATTGTATGAAATTTGATCATTGTATAAATGAGTTAACATGTTTTATCAAAAAAAAAAAAAAGAAAAAAAGATTCTGGATGGAACAAGGAACCAAGTTTAGCCTATAGACTTAGCAAATTTGATACAAATTTTATCTTCTCAGTTGTATGTGTAATATTTTCTGTCATTTCTATCCACTTCTGCTTATGAACAGAATTGGATTTTACTATTTTTGTTCGATTTACTTTCAGAGTGAGGGAAGAGTTAAGATTTTACTCTCATAATCCTATGTTAGCTTTGATGTACTTTAAAAAAAGTACAGCATTTTTGATTATGAAAACTTTGGGATGGAATGAGCATTTCCTTATTGGAATATAGTATCAGAGAGTTTAAAATTTTTCACATATTATTCATATCGATTATATTTACTTTAATATGAACAGGGTAAGCTTTCTTATCGACAATTTAAATAATTAGACATTTAATAAATGAAAAGGAAGTTGTTATTTTGAAATCTTTGAGTGCTTTCTACTAAAAATAATATTGCAAGAAGTGGTCTTTGATTTTTGAGACTTTTCAGTGGTGTACTTTAATAAAGGATGGTTGCTGGATGAGTTCAAATCTAGATTAAGAAGGAAGCAGCTTTTATTATTCCAGCTCCATTCATGTTATACTGTGAGAATATTTGTAGGAATGCTTATCTAATGTGAAGTGCCAACTCTAGTAAAGGTGGTAATAAGTTCCTGAAAACTAAGAGAAAATTGTCAAAACTTTTTAACTTAGAAATGCTTACGTTTTTGAAAGTGAACTAGATTTTGTTCTACTTTATAATCTTAGTGTTCTGTTAGCATCACTGCTACAAATGGCGAGTTCTTTGAGTACAGGTACCATGTGTCTTTCCTTTTTGAATCTCAGTGTTGAACAAAGTCTTGTATACAGCTGCCCCGAAGAACATAGAGCCGTGCGGGGACGAAAGCAGAGGATCAATGGCTTGTTAGGCAACCAATAAGAAGTAGCTGAACCTTTACAACTTTTTACTTGTAAATTGCATTGGCTTTATTTTATTTGCAAGATTTTTAATTTTTCTTTTTTTATATCCACTAGTTCTTTTCTCATTCCTGCTTGTTTTTATTTAAAAAAATTTCTGGCTCTTTTGTTATTCCTTTATCTCATTCTGGATCTTTTACGTGTTTATTTTAAAGTTTTTTTTCAGATCACTTGATTATTTTGTTATTTTGTCTACAGTGAATTTATTGTCAGTGTTTTCATCATGTTCTGTACTTTTGTAGGCACATTCT
>NW_011888830.1:2775111-2777411 GCF_000151845.1 Pteropus vampyrus
GGAATGCTTATCTAATGTGAAGTGCCAACTCTAGTAAAGGTGGTAATAAGTTCCTGAAAACTAAGAGAAAATTGTCAAAACTTTTTAACTTAGAAATGCTTACGTTTTTGAAAGTGAACTAGATTTTGTTCTACTTTATAATCTTAGTGTTCTGTTAGCATCACTGCTACAAATGGCGAGTTCTTTGAGTACAGGTACCATGTGTCTTTCCTTTTTGAATCTCAGTGTTGAACAAAGTCTTGTATACAGCTGCCCCGAAGAACATAGAGCCGTGCGGGGACGAAAGCAGAGGATCAATGGCTTGTTAGGCAACCAATAAGAAGTAGCTGAACCTTTACAACTTTTTACTTGTAAATTGCATTGGCTTTATTTTATTTGCAAGATTTTTAATTTTTCTTTTTTTATATCCACTAGTTCTTTTCTCATTCCTGCTTGTTTTTATTTAAAAAAATTTCTGGCTCTTTTGTTATTCCTTTATCTCATTCTGGATCTTTTACGTGTTTATTTTAAAGTTTTTTTTCAGATCACTTGATTATTTTGTTATTTTGTCTACAGTGAATTTATTGTCAGTGTTTTCATCATGTTCTGTACTTTTGTAGGCACATTCTAATGGGAATTTTTTTCTTTCTCAAGTTTCTTACACCCTCTCGCACTCTCTCTGTCTCTGTCTTTGCTGTGATTTTCCCTGCTGGTCTAGCAGATTTGCAGTTATCTCTTGTCTGGCTTTGGAGTTCCCAGGTCAGAATCAGGTCTTGTGTTAGTGGGTCCGAGCCCCTCCCCGACGATGGCCGGGGATATCACAGATTCCGTCACTGAGAGCTGACTTTAGGTCTGCATCTTCCTAAGCTGTAACCTCAGTGCAGGTAGCATAGAATTTTTTCAGTCTAGTTTCATAATCAAGGCAGAGTGCCTTCCCTGTCTCTGGTTTTAACCAGAGCCTGGCTACCAACTCTGCTTTACAGGGAACCCTTTATTTACAGTTACACCGTAGGATCAACTTCCTGCTGTCTTTTCCTGCTTTGGGGCCCAGAGCCCCACAGATGTCCTGGCTTTAGCTTGGCTCATACTTTGTGTTCCTGTTAGATTTCCAATCCATAGAGATGTTTAACATGTTTTGGGGCATATATTTTGAAAGTTCTCTGTTTGTTATAAAGATGGGGGAGCCACAAAGAATGAACATTGCCACTGGGGTTTAACCACTGGTGTTACAAAAAAGTCCAGAGTCCTTACTTCACACTTGAAATTTTTTAAAAGATCAGTTTCTGCTTCGTTCCCTAGCTCCTAGCATTCCTGCCTGTCACCCTCGCACCATTTCACTGGCAGATGAGCCCCTATGCTGCCTCTCCATAGCACTCTGCTCGCCTGCTTCTGCTGCCTATCATACTATATTAAAATTGCCTGCCTATTTGTTCTTATCTGTGAGAACAGCAAAGACTTTTATTCCGGGTATTCACACTGTTCCTGGCACTTAATGGTGTTCAATAAATAGTTTATAGATTTGGATGTTCCTAAGTATATAGTAGCTATTCCATGTATTATTTTCTGGTGAAATTTGAGCAATTCTAGTAAAAAGAGAGAAAGACAGAGGGCAGCAGGGAGAGAAAGGGAGGGAGGGAAGGAGAGAGAGGGGGAAAAGAGAGAGAGAGAGAGAGAGAGAGAGAGAGAGAGAGAGAGAGAGAGAGGTGTTGTGTTGTGTGTGTGGAGTGTGGCATAGGACGCAGCATTCCAAGTAGGTGGAGTTGGTGTGAGAGAGACATGAAAGTTTGACTACGCGTGGGTGTCACCAAGCAGTTGAGCGTTCTGGAGTACAGAGATGGAGAAGGGAGAATCTGAGAGATACAGCTGGAGAAGATGAAATCAGGGTCCAGGCCATATACATTCCAGGGAGTTTGGACTTTATGCTGTAGGGCTTAAGGAATTATTAAAGGAATTAAAGGATTACTGTTAGGGAAGCCACTTAAGATTTCATTCTGGAAAAATTATTCTGACAAATAGACATTTTTGTTAGATATAAATTAAAAAGATTGGTTATAGGCAGTATTTGTCTTTTATAGCTTTGTTCTTAGTTTTCGGTTCTTTTCAGGTTTCCTTCGAAATATACTTTCTTTTTTTTTTCTTTTCTTTTTTGCCAATTTGATGATTTCGCCCAGAGATGGAAATCATTCTTGACAAGTAGACCATGTAACCATAGATTAGGGAATGTTGTGGTTACATTATGCTGCAGTTTCTAGAGTGTGGGAACTGAGTATATCAGAGTTCCTTTTTTTGAAAAAAATATTGGAGAAGCATGATATATCTTA
>NW_011888830.1:2777461-2782624 GCF_000151845.1 Pteropus vampyrus
CATATACATTCCAGGGAGTTTGGACTTTATGCTGTAGGGCTTAAGGAATTATTAAAGGAATTAAAGGATTACTGTTAGGGAAGCCACTTAAGATTTCATTCTGGAAAAATTATTCTGACAAATAGACATTTTTGTTAGATATAAATTAAAAAGATTGGTTATAGGCAGTATTTGTCTTTTATAGCTTTGTTCTTAGCTTTCGGTTCTTTTCAGGTTTCCTTCGAAATATACTTTCTTTTTTTTTCTTTTCTTTTTTGCCAATTTGATGATTTCGCCCAGAGATGGAAATCATTCTTGACAAGTAGACCATGTAACCATAGATTAGGGAATGTTGTGGTTACATTATGCTGCAGTTTCTAGAGTGTGGGAACTGAGTATATCAGAGTTCCTTTTTTTGAAAAAAATATTGGAGAAGCATGATATATCTTAAAAAATAGGAACATAAGTCATTAAAGTCTAGATAGAATTTTCAAACCTAGATTTGGGTGATACTGATGAGTAACTGAAAGTTTTTCAGTATTTCCCTAGAGATTAGAAAAAAAGTATGATAGTTATACAGATTGGAGGGTTTATATGTGCAGGATTTCCTAGCCCTTCCCATGTCATGAACTGCATAGGACATGGTTGTAATTTTATAACATGTGGGTAAACTGTTGGAAATGTTTGGAGGCGACTGGCTCTGACACCTCAGGCCAGGGTGCCACTTGTGCCCGACTGCCCTGAAAGCCAAGGAGATCAGTTTCTCTACGCCCTGATGCACTGGTTGGGATGCCCCAAATATATAAGGCCTAGATAATTTGTTAAATGCTTTAAGGTGTTTTTTAACTCCTTGTCTAGATCTTTATAAACTCTGAGGAGGAATATTTGTCTTGTGGAAAATGTATTATATGATGCTACTATGACATTGCGTATTTCATTGTGGATTGTTAACTTTATTACAGTCTACAAAAAGCATATTGATTTTCATTACTTAAATTGTTCTTGTGTTCGTATTTGCATATTTTGCAGTGTTTAACATTTATTAGATTTGTTCAAAATTCTGTTTTATGAGACAATGCCAAAGATGAAATAAAGTTGTTATACTTAAACTGTGGCTGTAATTTGAAATTGATCTCTTAGATCTTTATACAACAAGAATAGTTCATGTAGTGCCAAAGAATTTCTAGATGATTATTTTGATGGAATATGTTAAAGAAAAAAAAAAGCCAAAAATAGCACCAACAAAGAAAAGTGATTATTTAGGGTACTACGTAGTTTTCTATTCCCAAGTTTTAAGTTAAAAAATATAAAGTGTATCTGCTCTATTTAACAATTTTAATCTTTACTTCTGTATTTTATTTCATGTTCTTCAGGAAAGTTTTGTTCTTTAACTAATTACATGTCATGTTTTTTTTTTTTTTTTCTAAGAGAGTCTTCTGGATCTTAATTCTCTTCTGATTGGACAGTCCAGGAGTCAATCTGTTGTGTTGGAGTGTTTGATCCTGCTCCTTAGCCTAAATAATGGAGTGAATTTTTTTGAGGTCACTTCTGGATGTGAAATGTTTCTCATTTATCTGAAGGAAAGGAATGGCAGTAGATAGTTTGGGTTGTAGCGTATTTGTGGCTTTCCAGGAGAGAGAGAGTAAATCTCAATTCTGTGGAAGAGTAGACTAAGAGTTCATGCCAAAGTGAAGAACAATTTGTTTTAACTTTGTCAGAGCAGGCAATATTATAAATAATTGAGTAGATTGATAGTCCCTTAGTGGTGGCGGAAGGATTCTTCTGAGTCGTACTAAATAGAAAAATCTGCGCACAAGTAATATAAGACTTTCCCTAAGTATTGGCTAAAACTTCTCTCTAGGACAGTAGCCTATCTAGATATATATCCTGTTTTATTGAATAGTTGTGTACCTCAGAAGTTGGGCTGAAGTTAAAGAAAACCTATAATGAATTGTGTTGAATTGTATTTTAAATAGCGGCATGGCTGTGTTTAATGGAATTTTGCAAGAAATTCTCTTGTAAAGTATAACAAGTATCCATTTGCTATATTAAGACTCATTTATGTTTGATAAATTTAAATTTTGGAATATAAAGTTTTAAATGTCAACTATTCTTAAAATGGATATATAATCAGTGATTCTTGGTGGCGGGGGGGTTGAATTTGGAAATGTATGGAGACTTTTTGATTGTCACAGTTACTGGGGGAACCTACTGCCATTTAGGGCAGGGCCAGGCAGAGTGTAGAGTCCCTGTTGAAAAACACTGTGTATCTGTCACCTATCAGAATTGTGGCAGCAGTAAAGTGTAGTAGGTAGGGTGATAAAGAATGTCAGCAAAAATTGCTTTCAGAAAATTTACTACATCAATTTTTTAGTTTAAAGCACTTCATTGTGTTAATACTGACCATTTAAAATGGAATATACTTTGCTTTAAGCTAATTTATCTTTTTGACCACTTGCAGAAAAGTGACTAAACCTTAGTTTGATACTACGGGGAATTAAATGTGAATTTAATGTAACGTTTCTATAGAGTATATTCAGTTATAGTATTTTAAGTTCTTGTTAGGAGAGAGTTTGCATTATTTTGTATCTTCTTGTTTCAATATTTTTCAAACTTACAACAAAAAGAAAAGTTGTAAAAATAGTACCAAAAATGATTTCCTATATAACTTTTACCCAGCTTTACAAATTGTATTTTGTCCATTTGAAATTCTGTTTCGTCCATTTGATAGTCCCGTCCCACCCCTCTTGCTTTCTTTCTCTCACACGCACACCCCTAAATCTCTCTATAAAAGAAATTGATTTGTAATTAAACAAAACATTTTCTGTGAAAATCGTTTGTTTTTATTAAAAGTCATTTAAATTCTTAGTATAAATGCAAATTACTGTAGCATTATAATCTCAGCAAAGCTTCTAAATTACTTTTGCTACTTAAATCTTAAATTTTCAAATTGTTTACCTAATATTATACTACTGTTGTTCAGAAGCCACATTATTTACATAGCTGTCATATGCCTGTCATTGACATTTTTGTTTTAGATCTACAGCATATTGCATAATATAAACTCAGTATGTAAATCAACTTCAATTAAAATTGTTTAGTACAACACGAACTAGGGGGGTCCAAATGACCTTTTTATTGTAGTTTAAAATATACTGTTCTTAGGGGAACTCTTTACAATTCCATTCGGAGAGGTTTAGTTATCCAATGGCAATCTTCTTCAAGTTCCCAGAGTCCCAGACACCTAGGTTGGCTTTACCACCCACTAGCCATATTATGTATGATTGGCGGCTCAACTTCTCAAATGTGTCTCCCTTGTTATGTTCTAACAAATGCAAAGTTAGTTAGGATCCGTTTGCTTGTGTTAAGTTTTTATGTAAATTTGCAATAGTTGGTCTTGTGTATTTTCCTTAGGCAATAACTTTGCTATTTTCTTTGTATGGTATGTAGATGTAGATGCAGTGTGGCCTGTTGTTTATGAGGAGAGGAGGAACTAGGTGTTACCAGTGTTGGAAGAGCATGCCAAATTTGTTTACTTGTGACAATTATGGTACAACACAATTTGAATTTGATTTTCAAACATGTTTGAATTTGTGGTTTTAACCACAATAACACAAGTTTATACGCTAAATGATTGATTCAGACTATTATGATTACTAGGATGTATTTCACGGGCATGCTTTATTATCAGAAATGTCATTTCTGGTGGTAGAAAAAACCTAGACTCTGTATAAGAGGCTTTCCTACTGCTAAGGGGCAGTCTTCATTGCTGATGGAGTCTGTCTTTTGATAAGGAAAGGTGCTTTTCCATTGCCATGGGAGTAGCACCCATCTTTGTCCCCGATACCACTCATGGAAGCAGTAGAGCCGTTGTGATTTTTTTTAAATCAACTAAAGAAGTTTTATAGACTCTTTGTACCTATATGTACCTGTAGATGTATGTAGCTGTGAGTATGGGAAACTTTGGAAGGAAAAAGACAGCTCCTCAACTTTCTAGCTACCCAAAACTGACTTTGTTAAAAGGAACTTGGATCCAAATGATTCCTTGATAAAAGTGTCTCCACACTTATGAAAGCTACTTAAAAATGTTTGATTTGTATTATAAAAGTGGAATCATGACTCTGTTTTCCTTTTAAATGTGATGTAAAACAGGCATCAGAGCTTTTAGTCTCCCTGGACAGATGTGCTCTCAGGCTCCGTGCTGATGAAATAACAGTGTCTCCATCTGCAGTCTTCCTTCTTAAGTCATTTTCTTTTTTGATTAGCGTGTATCTTCTCAGCAGGTGAAATTCTTACTCTGATGTCATGAAATTCTAACTCTCCTTCCCCACCAGTCCACCTTTATTCTTTCAATAGGATCAATTCTTTATTTGGTGTTTTAAATTTCTGAATATGCACTTTAAAAAAATAGCCATTATTTATTTATTTTGGAACCATTTGAGACTAGGTTGCATTTATCATCTTCCTCTACCCATTTTATATTTCAGTGCGTAGTTCTAAAGAACAAGATATTTATTCTCTTATGTAACCACAGCAAAATTATCATATAGATAAACTATGTTTATGTAGTCTACAATCCTTTTTCTACTTTTGGCGGTTTCCCCAATAATGTCTTTTACAGTAGTTTTGCGTGTCCAGTGCGGGATCCAACTGAGTGTTATTTACGTGTTGCATTTAGTTGTCAAGTTTTTAAGTCTCTTGTAATCTGGAACAGTTCCTTTTCTTTCACAATATGGTGCTTTTGAGGAACTCAGACCAGTTCATTTATAGTGTCCCTCAGGTTAGGATTATCTGAGGCTTCCTCTAATGAGACCTGCCCTAACGTGTGACTAGTTTGGGGGCATTCCTTCAGGAAGTCTGTCTGGAAGGGAAAGGAAGACTGCATGGTGCTCTCTCCATTTCCTTCTCATTTAGTTAACAGAAAAACTTCCTTCTTTAATTGAAATAGGATTCCAGTTTCTTGCATAAGAACAAGATTTATTGTTCTGCTTCACTAGTTTCTATTTTGCCTTTATTACAAGGGCTTGAGAGAAATGGCAGTGAAATATTTTCTTGAGTATGAGATGACCCTGAAAGGAGACAGTTGGCTTTTATCAAGAGAAATCCCTTTTTGCTCAGTTGCTGTTTTGAATGATCTTGACAAAAATCTCAACATGTTGAACAAATACTGTGAAGGCATAAAGT
>NW_011888830.1:2782674-2787740 GCF_000151845.1 Pteropus vampyrus
GTGTTACCAGTGTTGGAAGAGCATGCCAAATTTGTTTACTTGTGACAATTATGGTACAACACAATTTGAATTTGATTTTCAAACATGTTTGAATTTGTGGTTTTAACCACAATAACACAAGTTTATACGCTAAATGATTGATTCAGACTATTATGATTACTAGGATGTATTTCACGGGCATGCTTTATTATCAGAAATGTCATTTCTGGTGGTAGAAAAAACCTAGACTCTGTATAAGAGGCTTTCCTACTGCTAAGGGGCAGTCTTCATTGCTGATGGAGTCTGTCTTTTGATAAGGAAAGGTGCTTTTCCATTGCCATGGGAGTAGCACCCATCTTTGTCCCCGATACCACTCATGGAAGCAGTAGAGCCGTTGTGATTTTTTTTAAATCAACTAAAGAAGTTTTATAGACTCTTTGTACCTATATGTACCTGTAGATGTATGTAGCTGTGAGTATGGGAAACTTTGGAAGGAAAAAGACAGCTCCTCAACTTTCTAGCTACCCAAAACTGACTTTGTTAAAAGGAACTTGGATCCAAATGATTCCTTGATAAAAGTGTCTCCACACTTATGAAAGCTACTTAAAAATGTTTGATTTGTATTATAAAAGTGGAATCATGACTCTGTTTTCCTTTTAAATGTGATGTAAAACAGGCATCAGAGCTTTTAGTCTCCCTGGACAGATGTGCTCTCAGGCTCCGTGCTGATGAAATAACAGTGTCTCCATCTGCAGTCTTCCTTCTTAAGTCATTTTCTTTTTTGATTAGCGTGTATCTTCTCAGCAGGTGAAATTCTTACTCTGATGTCATGAAATTCTAACTCTCCTTCCCCACCAGTCCACCTTTATTCTTTCAATAGGATCAATTCTTTATTTGGTGTTTTAAATTTCTGAATATGCACTTTAAAAAAATAGCCATTATTTATTTATTTTGGAACCATTTGAGACTAGGTTGCATTTATCATCTTCCTCTACCCATTTTATATTTCAGTGCGTAGTTCTAAAGAACAAGATATTTATTCTCTTATGTAACCACAGCAAAATTATCATATAGATAAACTATGTTTATGTAGTCTACAATCCTTTTTCTACTTTTGGCGGTTTCCCCAATAATGTCTTTTACAGTAGTTTTGCGTGTCCAGTGCGGGATCCAACTGAGTGTTATTTACGTGTTGCATTTAGTTGTCAAGTTTTTAAGTCTCTTGTAATCTGGAACAGTTCCTTTTCTTTCACAATATGGTGCTTTTGAGGAACTCAGACCAGTTCATTTATAGTGTCCCTCAGGTTAGGATTATCTGAGGCTTCCTCTAATGAGACCTGCCCTAACGTGTGACTAGTTTGGGGGCATTCCTTCAGGAAGTCTGTCTGGAAGGGAAAGGAAGACTGCATGGTGCTCTCTCCATTTCCTTCTCATTTAGTTAACAGAAAAACTTCCTTCTTTAATTGAAATAGGATTCCAGTTTCTTGCATAAGAACAAGATTTATTGTTCTGCTTCACTAGTTTCTATTTTGCCTTTATTACAAGGGCTTGAGAGAAATGGCAGTGAAATATTTTCTTGAGTATGAGATGACCCTGAAAGGAGACAGTTGGCTTTTATCAAGAGAAATCCCTTTTTGCTCAGTTGCTGTTTTGAATGATCTTGACAAAAATCTCAACATGTTGAACAAATACTGTGAAGGCATAAAGTGTAAGCATTATTGAATTGTTTTATAACAATAAACTAGTTCTTCATATATAAATTGAGATTGCTTCACTAAAGATTAGCCTTTTTCATAACCTGATGTCTCTGTCTTTGTCCTAGTAAATTTTATTTAGCTAAAAATAAAATAAATGAACATATCAAATCTCTGATTCTCATTAGGTTTTAGAGATTTATGGGTTATATTAGATTTTAATGTGAAATGTCAGGATGCTTACTATCTATAGTTTTGACTCTTAAAAGTTTAATAATTGCAAGGTATATCGAAAACTAGAAAATTTACTTGGGATATAGCAAAGTATAAGAGATTCAAATGTTGCTTTTCAGATAACTTTGAGACACATGATGATATAAATTAATCTTTAAAAATGTTTTACGAGTGGTCTTTGAGTCTGATTTTAAGACACATTTAAAGGAAGAAAGAGATTATATGACTTTGAATAAATTTTTATTTTAGTACTAACAGGTCCTTAATGAGCACCTCCGTGTGTACTGATGCTGTGTTGGTCTTTGGGGCTATAGACAGGATCGAGACAGACATGGCCCTTGTCATAGAGCACAGACCTTGTGGGGAAGGCAGATGTTGCACAAGTCCCATGTCTTATTAATACAAAAGAGGAAGTGCAGGAGTCTGCAGGGGCAAGGGACCTGATCCACAGTGAGGGCAAGGAGGCCATCGGGAATCATATTCCAGCTGAGGCCCAGCTAAGTACCGAGGAAGAGGGAGAGAGGTCTCAACGTAAGTCAAGATCTGGAGTTAGGAAATTGAGATAAAGATTGAGAAATTAAGGAAAATTCAGCATCGGTAGAAGTAGGTGGTTGGAGGGGATTAAGGTTGTAACTTTAGTTAAACACCCCACTGTTGTCTCCATTTTATACTTTATTATACTTACTCTAATCTAAACTAATCTATGTTTTAAAAGTATAACCATAATATTAAAATAAATACATTTTGGAAACAAGGGGAAAAAAGGTATTGTAACCCCACTACATTAAAGCAGCTGTTTGCTGTTTTGTTTGTGACCTTCTGGTGTTGTCCAGAGAATATACATTTTTATATAATTGCGTTCATAGTTTGTATTCAATTTTATATGTTGATTTATAACATTGAATTGTGTTTAGACAATTATATTTCTGTAATTATTTTTTATAATTAGAGTTCATAATTATATTCCTTAAAGATTACGATGCATCATTTCCCTATTTTTTTTGGTTATTTATGATGGTGCAATTTCTAAAAAATGTTTGCAGAATGAATTTCACTGGTGAATTTTTCCTTTTTCTTAAACCAACCAACCAGAATTAATCACTTAGGCTAGAGTTAATAGTATGGAAATGTTTTTGCCTGTGTCTTCTTGTCTTCCTTAAAAGAGGGCGGAGAGGGTGAGGGCAAGTATTAGAAGCAGTCCCTCCTTGGATACTGTAGGACTGTAGTTAAATTTGGGGAGAGTCAAAAGTTACACATGGATTTTCAACTGCATGAGAGTCAGCTCCCCTAACCGCCATGTAGTTCAAGGGTCAACTATACTATGTATGACCTTCAGTTCACACTGACCTTCCATTTAAGGGTACATTCTCCTGCCATCTTGTACTTACTTGCAGGAGTCATCTCAATTGTAATTCAATAATTAATTGTGTAATTACGTCTTAATGCCCATATCTTTTGGTAGAATGGAAGGAAGTTGATCACCCCTGTAATAATCCACAACTAGCATGGTACCTACTTGGTGCCTACTAGATATTGTACATGCTAGGTGCTTAATATATTTCGTATGGATAAACAAGTTTATTGCCTTAAAATGCACTTATGGTATGCAGTCAGTGCATTAAGAATTTTTAGATGTTGTGAAGACACATTGAGATAATATAATTTTATTTCCCATATTTGTGAAACATATTTTGCACATATTTATAACAGTTTCCACTGAGTTACAGAGTTGAGAAGTTTCTTGGTTGCTTTTTATAAGCAAAACGAATTGCTCTTTGGTAAAATATCTTGAAAGTAAAAACTGGTTCTGAGAGAGCTACTGGCTTAACTCAGGTACTTTTGTTCATAAGCAGTTGAGGTTATGTGAAAGAAGGTTACTGTTGTTATTCATAAACACATATTCTGTGGTTCTCTCCACACCCTACATTTCAGGACATTTAACCTTCATATCTTCTTTGTTTTGTTTTACTTTTTTCCTATGAAAAAAACCTGTGAGATAGTGGATTAGCTTTTGATAGTATTAATTTTTAAATACCCAGTATAAATTATTAGGAATTACTGTAAAAGCACCTGAACACTATTTGGACAGAAAATAGTATAGATTTTAGGTAGAAAAAGATGTACGACTTTTATTTTTTATAAATAACATACGACATGTTTTATATTGATGAGTTTGCAGAGATCAATATTAAAAATTCCAGAACAAAGTGATTATATCCCACCCTTAAAATTTAAGTAGAATGACAAAGAAATGAAGTATATTGACTGATTTATTAACCCAAGAGGAGACTCTTCAGAAATAGGCTTATAGTTTAATTTTCAATAGTCTTTCTTCTATTTGTGAGCCAATTGACATCTGGAATATTTACAGATTATTTTTGTCACAAGAAGTGTGGCCTCTCACATTGTTTTCTTCTCATTTATCTACATGTCCTGAAAAAAATGACAGTAGTTTAATTCTAAAACATATTTCCAGGAAAGGCAAAAGAAGTTTTCTGAAAAGTGGTTAGAAAAAATCTGAATCAGTGCCAAGAATGAAAAGATGCTGGGTTGTTATTCACATGCTCAAAAAATTTTGTAGTTGTAGAGCACAGTGCAAATACATTTGTCTGCGCTGATTGTATAAAAAGATATTGACGAAATATTTTAAACTGCGAAAACATATCAGTTCCAAAAGTGTGCATATTACTCCATTTTTGTAAAATCAACAACAAAAAGTATATGGGTAAATCTAAAAGGTTGTTGGCAGTGCTTATCTGTATGGTGGGCTGCAGAAAGATTTTTCTTTTCTTTTGACATATTTTTGGATACTAATTTTCTACAGTGAACATGTATTATTTTTGTAATAAGAAAAACTATTAATGATGTATATTGACAAAAAGAAGAAAATAGAAACCTTTTAAATTAGTTTTTAATCCTTTAAGATTTTAGGGAGTTGGTTGGAATTGTCTATAGCATTATTTGTTATGAATAGTAATATTATTTTGTTTAAAAACAATACTTATTCTCTTGTCCTTTATCTTAGGGCCTAGCAAGATGTCCCAGTGAACTTGTTCATGGTTTTATTAAATGAATGAGAGAAAAAATACCAATGTGATTAAATTCAATCTTGTTCTTTTCCTCTTCCTTTTTTCTTTTCCTTTGTTTGTTTGTTTGTTT
>NW_011888830.1:2788512-2805352 GCF_000151845.1 Pteropus vampyrus
TCCTTCCTTCCTTCTTTCCTTCCTTCCTTTCCTTCTTTTCTTTCTTGTGAGGAATGGTGTGAAAAGATTTATTTTTTTTACCTAGCTACCTTTCTCTTTACATCATTTGCAGTCTAATTCCTGTTTTTGATCTTGGAAAATGGCATGAGGTGGATTGTCCAAATAGGTGGACAGTAGTGAGTGCTTATATTCCCCGCCTGTTGCATTTCTCTCATTGTTGTCTCATTCTTGTTCTCTCATGGGCATTCTCTCTTGTGTCCCACTCTGGGAAGGCAGGATTTGGAAGTGATAGGTGCAAAAGTAAGTCAGCAGTTTTTGAATTAGCCACAAGTTACTGGTTTTGGGGTAGCCTTAACAAAAATAAAAATGTAAGAAATAAGGTTGAGGTAAGAATTTGAAAAAAGAACTAGCTCTCAGCTGTTTTCAGACAGCCCATTGCGAGGGCAACTATAGCATTTTTCATCCACCAAGCCACATTGGATCTCTCATATGTGTAGGCAGCTAATGCTGTTGTTTTAAGCACTCTCTCTCTCCAATTAGACTCTGTACTTTTTAGATTTATCTTTATATTATTTCAGGTAAAGTCTGAAAAGTATGATATAGATTAAACATATCTTAAATATGAATTTCCTTTGTCATTTTTAAAAGACTTTATTTTTCAGAAGAGTTTTAGATTTACAGAAAAATTGAGTGGAAAGTACCAATAGTTCCCTTACACCCTCTCATAATACTTCCACCTTCCCAGGTACCCGTGTTATTAACATCTTGCATGAGTGTGGTGCATTTACTGCAGTTGGTGAACCGATATTGATACATTACTATTCACTAAGGTCTCTGTTTTACATTAGGATTCACTCTGTATTGTACACTCTATGGGTTTTGACAAATGTATAATGACATGTATTTACCATTACAATAAAGTAGTTTCACTGCCCTAAAAATTCCCTGTGCTCCCTGTTCATCCTTCTCTTTCTTTTCTCAAGCCTTGAGCAACCACTGATCATTTTACTGTCACCATAGTCTTGCCTTTTCCTGAATGTCATATAGTTGGAATCATACAGTATGTACGATTTCAGACTGACTCCTTTTCAGACTGGCTTCTTTCACTTAGCAAAGTGCATTTAAGGCTTCTTGTTGTTATTTTGGAAGGACTTGATAGCTCATTTCTTTTATTGCCAAGTAATATTCCATTGTCTGGATGTAGCACAGTTTGTTTACCTGTTCACCTACTGAAGAACATCTGTGTTGCTTTCAAGTTTTGGCAATTATAAGTAAAACTGCTATAAACATTCACATACAAGTTTTTGCATAGATATGTTTTCAACTCATTTGGGTAAATAACAAGTGCAATTGCTGAATTATATGGTAATGACTGTTTAGTTTTGTAGAAGGCTGCCAAACTCTCTTCCAAAGTGGCTGTACCATTTCGCATTCTCAGCAGCAGTGAATGAGAGTTCCTGTTGCTCCACATCCTCACTGGCATTTGGTGCTGTCAGAGTTTTAGATTTTAGCGATTCTAGTGGGTGTATAGTGGTATCTGATTGATGTCTTAATTTGAAATTCCCTAATGATATATGATGTTGAGCCTCTTTGCATATGCTTACTCGCCATCTGTATATCTTTTCTGGCGACATGGAGTTTTAAAAAAATGAAATGTAAATCCTTAAAAAAACAGTAGTAAAATTTGTTCTCTGTAGAAAGTATAGAAAACATGATACCATTTTGATATTTTTTTCTTTTTGTATCCATGTCTTTCTCTCCGTAAATGTATGTAAGTGGCAGTAGTGGAATCGTAATATGTTGTACCTTTCATGTTTACTTACTCACATGTAATTAGCTTTTCCTGGGTCATTCTTTTAGAATAGTGGTTCTTAACTGTGGCTGAATATTAGGATCATTTGGGGGAGCTTTTAAAATTTGTGTGCCCTAGAGCAATGAGGTCAAAATCCCTGTGGATGGACGCAGGCATCATACTTTGTAAAACTCCCCAGGCAATTTCAGTATGTACTGAAAATCGAGAACCACTGGTCTAGAATATAATAGGATCATCTTCAAGAAAAAAAAAATTCTCAAAAGATTATATAAAATATAATATATGTCAGGGTAACCCCAGAGGTATGTCTGCCTTCGGCATTTCCATGCCATCCAGGAATGACTTATGCGTGCATATGCATGTATATGTGTACATACATACACAGAATATATGCATATATGCAAATGTGTAATTCTTGATATTATTTATCTCATCCTTTAAAATTACTGTTTTGTATGAATAAACATACATAGAAATGAATACACATATGTCTTTTATAAACAAGTAAATATGTATTGGGATATGTAGCCAGTATTTAACTTTTTATTTTGAAATAATTTTACACTTAGGAAAATGTGGCAAGAATAACACAAATAATTCATATATGTTCTTTTACCTGGATTTCTCAAATGTTAACATTTACCACATTTGTTTTCTCATTCTATATTAATATTATTATTTTTTTTTTCCTGAATCATTAGGAAGTAAATTGAAATATTTACCCCTAAATACTTCAGGGTATATTTCCTCATCCAGGATATTCTTTTATATAACTACAGTCTAATGGTCATAGTCAGAAAATTAACACTGACCATCTATAGTTTGTATTCACATTTTTCAGTTGTCCCAAAATCCATATTTTCCTCCATCCCTTTCTGGTCCGGTATCTAATCTGGGATCATGTATTACTTTTAGTTATCTCGATTCTCTGTTGTCCTCTAATCTATAATACCTCCTCAGTCCTTCATTGTCTTTCGTGCTCTTGACGTTTTAGAGCACAGCTAGGTTACATATATTAGAATATGTGCTCAAATATTTTTTTACTTATGTAATGTGTGATAAAAAAATATGAAGAGAATAATAAGAAAAAGCTGTTGGTTGCTTAGCAGAAGGTAAGGCCTGACAGTACTGAGCCAGTGTGTCCAAACTGATTACTATATGATTTTCATTTTTAAAACCAACACTATCAGTGAGATAGATGATGATGAGAATTGAAATTTATGGAAACACGAATATAGATATTCTTTTTTTCACTGATCAGGTAAGGAGGGTAGAAGTGGCTGAGAGGATCATGTTCTGTATGTCCTCTTCCTTGCATGGAAAGAGAAAAATACTGGGAGAGAGAAAAGCTAACAGAAAAGTATCTTTCAAAAACATCATTTTTTTTACTAGAAGAGTGGAAGTAATTTCTTAGGAGCTGGAGATGGGAAGAACTAGAAAATAAATTCAGTAGGTACTTAATACCTTTTTCATGTTCATAACTGCCCTAGGAACTGGGGCAAGGTATAGAAAGAACTGGGAGAACATGGTTTGAGGAGTTTGACTTAAATGTTGATTTGTCTATATCAGGTCTACAGAGGGATTCATTAAAGAGCACAGTTTTGATTTGAGGTTTAAAACTTGGTCTTTGACCCATCTGAACACTTGCTTTGATTTAGTTGGCAAGTATAACATGATCTTTAAAGATAATATGTAGTTAGGATAAATGCCCTGTTTTGTCCTCCGTTTGCAAATATTTCTCACTATCACGAATTTGTAGCACTGATGTCTTAAATTAACACCCATATGGAGAATACATTATGTGTGGATATATATGCACATGTTATAGCACCTCTTCTTTGAAGAGCTGAAAACGTCACCCTGAATTTTAAAACTGCAGTTTTACAGAAGAGGTTTGGTGTCAGAGAAAGCAAATCCTGTGTTTTCCTTCCAACCTTGGTTGATTTACTATGTGCCTCAGTTGTCCAGTTGAAAAATGGGAAAATAAACAAATAAGCCTTCAACTGAGTGGAGGCAAAGGGACTGACTGCCTTTGATTTGCTGTGGGATCCATTATTTCATGATACAGTAAGATCCAAATAACAAATGGGAAAGAAAATGAGGACGGGAAAGTTGGCAGCACAGTCAGGGGAACGAATTGCTGGTGGAAAGTCGCTGTAGTAAATAATAGCATTTAACCATACTAACCTGAATGTCATTTTTCTCTTTTAGTTAAGGCTGTAGGTTTACTTTGGAAAAGGCTGCTATGTGAAAAATAGGACATGTAAAATTAAGTATTAATTGAGCATTGTTGCAGCTTGGCTGTTAAAACTCCTATGGCAGAAACTGTGGTTATACTTGATTTGAAATTCTCTGGCCCATGCCTCTGCTGGTGAGACCAACAAATTTACAGACCTCTTTGGGGTCTTATAGTGTGCGAGGTGGACCTAGACTTCTTCATGTACTAAGATGTCAGAGGTGTGTATGTGAGGGGGGCAGGTGAGGAATTTAGTAACTATTTTTTGAGATATCATATCTTTAATGCAGATCTGGGAGCTTGGAGTTAGCAAGATAGTTTTATTTTTATCCACATTTTATTTTCTGTGTTTCAAATATGAGATTTTTGAGAAATTGGAAAAAAGTATTAAGGCTTTGACAGTGCAGGATATTTTGGTTGACTACTTCTGAATGTGTTTTTAAAAACTTGCACATAGCATCTGTGATCCAAGATATGAGAATTTATAGCATAGCACTTTATTTTTCCTGTCATGACTTTTGCGAGAAAATGTTTTCACTATGCTTAGTGATGTACAGAAGATTACCCACAGTTTGTTTTGTTTATAACTGTTAATGCTTTGCAAAGTAATACATTTGGGACTTTGAGGATGGTGGTTTTCGCATGTGCTAAAAAGTCACTTTGAATCCATCATTTCAAGAGGATAAGCCTATCTTTTCGTTGTTTTTTATTAATTGCTTCAGAGCCTTCATGGGTAGCTAAGCAAAGCATTTCTCTGAAGTTGAACTGTGTTCGTGCCTGAGCTTCCTGAAAGCAGAAATGTCATGAGCTCTTAGTGATGAAACCTGTTGGATTTCTGGAGGAAGCAGCTGGAGTCTTTGGCTTGTTAATTAGCAATGATTCAAGTCTTGCAGATTGTAAAGGAGCTGGTGACACCATCGAGGCAAAAGGCAGCCTCAGTGAAGAAAGGTAGGGACATTATCAGAATGAACAATCGGAGCACTTGCATTCAGGGGTTTTTACAAATATGGACATAAAGAACAGTTATACAAATGGAGTTTTGAGTTTTATCATGAATGCTATTGCTTTTCTGATATATTATAGTATCTGAAAAGGATCAGGTAATGACTGGCATGTTAACATGTCTTATTATTACTGCTTTTAAACCACATGTTAGAGGCATATCATTTTATTAAGGAGTACGAAGAAAGAGCAAGGAGAGGTTATGACATAATCTGCTGCAACATTATTTTCCACATTGTAAAGATCCTCTTCCATTATATATTTTGGAGGTAGAAGAATAAATTATATAATGCTGTTTCCTTTTAATTTTATAATGTAAATATTCATGGTAGAAATCAGAAGGGAACAAGCTAGGATTCTGCCTATAACAGAGCAGAATAACTAGATGGTTCTTATTTTTGTGATTAGCTGAGAAAATAATAGTTATAAATATGAATTTAGCCAGTGAATGGTAGATTTTATTGCCTTTTTTGGTAAATAATTGATTTTTCCCATTTCTGATTATATGCTTAATTAATGCTGTTTATATTTAAAATATTCCTATTTTATAGCCTATGTCAGTTTGGGATATGCTGAAATACATTTTCAAAACCTTTTTTAATTGCATGTCTGACTTAGAGATCTTAAAATAAACTAATGCAGATATACCTTTGAATAAATACTTGTATATTTTGCTTTTTAAACATTTGAGATAGTAAATCTCAAAAATGACAATTAGGAATTAATTTTAAAAATATAGGCCATCAACTAAGTTTATAATACTGATAATTTCACTAATCTATGGTTTAAAATTAGTTGATAAATTTATATATCAACTTTTTCATATGAAAGATATATTGTACCATTCTGTCTTTATGTATTCAAATAGTATTACTGTACCTCCGATGATATAAAACAAATTATTTTGGATTTTTTAAACTTGATATGATCCGTGTTTTAAGTAAAACTTATAAGATTCCTTAAGTCCTCTGTAAAATGATTTAGGGTAATGGCAAGAAATAATATTGTGACATATAGAATAATCAGCTATAGACAGAATATTACAGCTTAAAGAAATCTTCCTATCTAGTCTCATTTTATGGGGAAACATGCTATTTAAATGGACATAATGCATCTCAAAAAGCAGAGAAACTATTGTCATTTACCTTTGAAAATGTGATAGTATTACTTAGGATACTTTACAGTTATTTACCTCCTGCTTTCTACTTTTTTTCTCCTCTCTTCTGAAATAGAAGACTGCATTTCTATCTCTGAGTAACAGGATTCTAACAATTAGGTATTTTTTAAAAAGCTTACTGCTTTTACTATTTCAGGAGAATATAAATTAGTTAATCTAATCCCAGTGTTTGAAAATGTCAAATTCATACAGTTTGACCTTTCCAGTCAGAATTTTCTTATTGGAATGTTTCTTTTACTTTATGGGCTTTCAGTCACAGTCATGGTTACTTGGAATGTAACCAGGGAAAAGAATAATTATATTCTTCTTGACTTTCAAAACGCACACACACACATACACGCACACACAATGTAATCATATTTGACAGGAAACACTATATGAATATAGAAAAAATAGTACTAAATGATACTGTCTATTAAAGTAATAGAATGACTTTTGTTCTTAAGTTTTTTTCCTGTTTTTTCAGACAGAATTTCCTGTGACCAGGGAAACAGAGGCAGTCTATGCATAGATTTTTTTTTCTTAGAAGTGTGTTTTTTCAAACTAATGCTAATAGTGTTTTTAGTCACTTACCTAACATATTTACTATTAGTTTTACCTTTTTGCAAAATACTGTTATATTTTACCAATTTTTAATGGTGATAAACTGCTTGAGAAAAGCAAATCCTGCAGAGAAGTATAAAGCAATGACTCATTAAGGAGAGTTTTTGACTCGATTCTTTAAATTATAGTATGACTTTGATGGATGTAAAAAAAGCAACATTTCAAAGTACTGTATTCACATTAATATTATGGAAAATTTTAATTGTGAAGGAAAGTATCAAAGTTGAGGATGGAATAATTATGATAAATGGTTTGAAGTTTTCATCATTTAGTTTTATTGGTATGTGATAGTAAACAAACTTGATTTCTTTTATTGTAAGTAGGACTCAAGGATATGGTTAAGAATTATTTTGGGGAAGGAGGGAAATTATAGAATATTCATGAATATTTTCTCTAAAATTTTCATAACATATGCTAGATCATTGCTTTGTCATTTAGTCGAAGTTAATCAAGTATCACAGCCTACCCAGCACGTGGTGAAATATAGTGCTAAGAATTCATATTAATTCTCTTTAAGGAACTTAGAATTTTGTAATAGCATTATAAAAAAAGGAAGAGAGCTAGTATCATTATTCGAAAGATACTTTTAATGTATCCACCTTCTTTATTCTAATGATGCAGTAGGGAACTGATGGAAATGATTGCCATTTGTAAGATAGTTGAAATGGATAGGAATTGATGTTTTATCATGTAACCTTGAGCAAAATAAAGGAAGACTAGACAAAGGATAACTGGTCTTTGGAAAAGTATCCTTGCCTTATAGGAAAGAGGGTCAAATGTGCATGTATATATTTATTTATTTGTTCATTATTCTCATTTATTCATTCAGAAAGCCCTTCTCAGGCGTTTACTGTTTGTAAGTCGCTGTGCTAGTCACTGAGGATTCAAAATAAGATATGATCCCTGTTCATGCTTGGAACATAGTAGACACTCAGCTATTTATTAGAGGAAGGAAGGAAAGAAAGGACAGACAGACAGAAAGAAATAAAAGGAAGGAAGGAAAGGAAAAGAGAAAGGGAAAGGAAAGGAATATACATTTGTTAAGACAATCTAGTGTAACAGGTGTTATAGTCAGGGCAGAATAGTGGGTGGCATGTTTTGCCATGAGGTCATCATGAGCAGAGTTAAAGCAATTTAATCCTGTGGACCAGATAAAGGGCAGGGATAAGTGATTCTATGCCAAATGGAAAAATAACCTGTCACAGTTTTCCTCTCAAATGTCCTAGTTAGCCTACATCTCAAGGGTCCACCTTGATGAGATTAGAGAAAGCAAAACACCGCGGAGCAGACTAGATGTAAAATGTACATTAGGCACAAATGTAATCATTGTAGCTGTGTGTTATGGAGGAGCCTGGTTCTCTCCTTTAAGAGCCTCAGTTTATTTGTATGAAAATATTTTGAAAATAGTACATATTTCTCTATCTCGTTAAGTAGAAGTATGTTCGATATAATTTAGCTTTTAATGATTCAGGTTCTTTGTTAAAAAAAAATACAGTTTTTGTAGGTTACAAAACCTGGTTGCTATGTTTATTAAAGTTATTCTCAAAACAAGAAAAGATGTAGGGTGAGGCCCTGAAGGTTTCTCCTGTTAGTAAAACATGGGAGCTTTGGTACCTGTACTAACCTTTTCATCTCGTTTTCATGCTCAGCGCCTCTCTAGATTGTTAAAGTAACCTCCTCATTCATTGTATTTGATTAACATACATTGAACGCTTATCATGTCTTAGATGCAAGGGCATAGATATGTATCCTCAAGGAGCTCATATGCAAGTGGTAAGAGACAAAAGTCAATAATTAATATAGTATGAAAGGTGTCAGAGTAGATGGGGTGTCATGGGCACCCCACAAGGCAGTGGCCTTTATTTGGTAATTAGGAGAGTGAAAGAATTCAGCTGGTAAAGTGACAAATGCTCTCATTTGAACCTATCAAAGGATGCATAAAAACTAGTTAGCTAGGAGAAAAAAGAGAGTGTGTACAAGCATCTCAAGCCAAATAAATAGCAGAGGGAGCTCAGGTGCCTGAACGCTGAGAGACTTCTGTACCTTATGAAGAAGTTCCTAAGGAGATAGTGGGGGAAGGTGAGAAGACTGGTCATGTACTTGATCATCTTACTCTGTACTCCATCCTCATTGCTATCTGAGGTAGCTTTCTGAAACAATTTGAATTTGAACTTAACCTGTATTTCTAGCTGTAACACTCGATCTCTCCGTGCACCCTCTGTGCCGACTACACCAGCATGTTTGCTGTCACCCAGACATGCTGCTCCCTGAGGACGGCAAGTCCTTTCTGTCCCTCTCCTACGATTGCATTCCTTATCAGGTCAGCCTCCAAGGTTCAAATGCCACCCACCCCTGCTGAAGAGCGATCCCCGACTTTTCTCTCCCTTTACCTGTTAGGTCAGAATTAATCGTTCCTTTCTTCATATTAACATTTTACTTGGGCTTCCATTACTACACTTTTAAAATTCTACTATACATTATGATTAAATTGACCAATAAATGTTAATTAAAATAAATTTTTTGGCTTCCTGAACATTTTCGCTTCCATTCTGTTTTTTTTTAGCCGTGTTTAGAAAGTTAAGATTTTTCAAAAACTGATTTTAGATAGGTAAAATAATATAGCTAATAACATAACAATGGGCAGAAAAATATGTGATTGCTTTTTGAGATATTTTGTAATGGTCTGATAATGGATTTCAGCCCTTGTTTAAAATATAGCCATATTCTGCTATACATGTTGACTATTTAAGTTTGAGAAACTGAAATCATAGTATCTAAATATTTAAATGTTTGTTTGAAGTTCTTTCTGATACATAAAAACTTTAATGCTCTGGAGCAAAAAAGAAGATACCATGAAAAGAATTATTTAATGAGAAGTTGAGAAATAGCTGCTTGTGGCAAACGTTCATTGCCCACCCGATATCCATTCTCTCTTAAACTTTTGCTAATAATAGGACCTTGATTTCGTTTGGGGGAATATTATGCTCAGTTAAAAAACAAACCAACAAACTATTTTCTGCGATGTAAGCCAAAGCCTGCTGGGTAATTCTGGGAAAGTTTTGCTTTCTGAGATACTTGTTAACTCTGCTTTCCTGTTACATCCTTCTTTCGACCTGGAATGTAAATGTAATTCCTGGAGTTGCAGCGGCTATGATGTGACCATGAGGACAAAAGCAATTTGGTGGAGAGAAACACAGAAGTTTGGTCTCACCAATGAGAACAATGAGATTTTCACCAATCCTGACTTATCTCTACACTCTACAGTCAAATAAATTCTCACTAGTCTGGTGTCTAATGTGATTCTAAAAAAAAAAAAAAAAAAGACAAAAGTATCAGTCTCCTCATATGTAAACTTGGATTAATAAGAGCAGACAAATTCTCATAAGGTTGTTAATGTGGATTAAATGAGTCAACATTTCTAACAGCACCTGACACAGAGTATGTGTTTGTTAAATAAACAAATGTGCATAGTGTTCAGATTTATTATGTTTTATAATTTATTAATGCGTAGTGATTATCTTTTTGTTCTTTATGTATCTTTATTGCTCTTTTGAGAAAAAATTTATATACACCAGTCTGCTTAAATGCATTTTTCATTTTTTATATTTGACCACAATTTGGAATAAATTTTGTGCCAGGCACTCTAGCCTAAAACTTCTTTGCAAGTGTACACTCCTTTGAAGGTGAAGCAGCATCTCCTTTGTCAGGCATTTTGGGAGTTTCATTTTGCCCATCCATCCCAGCTCAGTTTTCACTGCCGTCAATTCTAGCCTTTTGTTCCATTTTTTAGTTAATCGGTGCCTTTGTTGTTAAAAATTTAATGGTGGTGGTTTCATCTCTTCAAATGGCATGTTAGCTCTCCAAGAATGTGTAGGGTCATTATCTGTGCATTTAGTAAATGCCCAGGGTATGCTTGTTGAATAAAAGAATCTTCAGTTTTTTGAAATGCAATCAGCATTTCTATTAACCTAAAAAGACATTTGTTCAAGTAATCTCTGAAGTAAAGGGAATTCAGAACCCATTCTACCATCTGGGATGTCAGTATCATAAACGTGCTCTCTCTCTCTCAAGACTCTACTACTTGTCCATATTTGTCTCATTGGGAATGGGTCTGGATAATAGAGCTTATCACTGTAGGTCACTACCCCACAACATAATGACATGCAGAGCACTATTTGGTGACACATTTGATGATTTTCCGGATAACACATGCTTAAACGATGCTGATAAAGGATCTTGGTTTACTCCTTTAATTTATCTCCCATATTCTTTGCTCTGCTGTTTGTTTCTTCTTTCTGTATTTTTCCTGATTATACTCAAGTGTTTATCACATGAATATCAGGAAGAAAAAAGTCAATCAAAAGGAAAAATACCATCCAATATAACAAGCAAAACTTAATTTTTATGTTTCTATAATAATGGCATCTAAGTATAATTTAGGTCATTTTTCACTTTAAACAGGTTTATAATGTCCATCTGAAGAAATTGTAAAAACTTTAGTGTAAACTTCTACTGCCTGGGGTGCAGTAGGACCATACAATGTCCTCATTTGTTGTTACAGGTTGCTTAATATATACCAATGTCAGTGGCAAAAGATATAATTATCTATGGATAGCTGCTTTTTGGATCTCATGTACTGTCACAAATATATATTGTACAAGTTACCTTGTTATAATGTTGATGGAGAAGAGTGGATACTATAAACCCAGCAATGTAAATCAAATTTATGTGTGGTCTTGCAGAGTAATCAGAGATACTCAGACATCTTCTCGGAGACATTGACTTGATATTCTGTCTCTCTTCCTTAGGTTCTTTAGCAGTGGCCTGGATGGGAAGTGGTACCTAATAGGTACCAAGCTCTATTTGGCAATGTTTTAGAGTAGCCCTTTGCATATATCTCTGATTATTACCCTATAACACATATACTTACAGTTACTTTTTAAAGTGCTGTGTATTAAGCTTGAGCTCCTTGAGGACAAGGACCACAATTCATTCATCATTTTGAAGAAAAGTGGTTGATGAGCTTGCCTGGTATTTGTTTCTCATCAAAGTGATGAGTGCATATCATCACTTGGATAACATAATACTTAAACAGTTACCTAATTAATGAGGGGATTCAATTTTTACTTTATATTATTTTATTAGTGAAACAGACTGCCCAGTAGATACTATAAGCATTCTCTAGAGAACAATTAGGTTTTCAATGAGTCATTTTACTTAGAGTGCTACTTTGAATGAAATGTTTGTTTATGCCACTATATTTGATAGAATTTAAATGTAGTTTAAAAGTGCTGCAGTGTCTTCATTTTAGATAACTCATTACCCTTTAAAAATAATGCTGGAGTATTGTTTCTCTCCCTTTTCGTAGACACCACATGCAGTGATTAATAAAGGTCATTCTGCTACTTAGTCACAGAGAGCTTTCAATGACGGTTACCTGAACGTCTGCTGGTTCCATCACTGCAGTAACCAAAAACATCCAACATAATATAGTTGCTGTACCTGGAAAATCTAATCTAAATTACTACATGGGAACATTTTAATATTCCTTTAAATTTTAAATAATTGTGAGAAAGCCTTTATCTTTTTGTAGAGTAAACAACCAAAATGTCAATAAAAAACTTTTGGAACGGTTGCACTTTAATCCTGACATCCCATGGCTGAATTCTCTGTCTCTATTAGTTGTCTGTGTGCAGAATTGAGTGGTGGAAGCAGTGACTTTCTCGTGCATTCTGATTATCATGTGAAACCTTAACTGCAAAAGTGGGGTTTGGAGTGGAGTAGGATGGAAGAAGAAAGTTTACCCAGACTCCGCTGGGATAAAGTTGAAAAGTGAGAAAGAGAATATTGATTACGGGGTTTGCAAAAATAGGACTATGTACTTTTTTTACTTAGAAATAACTACAGTACTTGCTTTGGCAGCACATATAGTCAAACTGAAATAGCTACAGATTCACGGGAAGTTGCAAAGTATAGTACCAAGAAGTCCATATACTCTTCACCCAGTTTCCGTCAGTGGTAATATGTTACAGACTATATTACCTGGGTATCAAAACCAGGATATTGCCATTGGTGCAATCCACAGACTTTACTCAGATTTCACCAGTTTTGCATGCACTTTTATGTGTATATAGTTTATGTAGTTTTATCACGTGTAGATTCACGTAACCACTATTATGATCAGGATACAGAACTGTTTCATCATCTACAAAGCTACATCTTGATAGTCACAGCCATTTCCCTTATCCTCTCTGCCCTTCCTTGACTTCTTGCAACCACTAATTTGTACCCCATTTCTGTAATTTTGTGATTTTGAGAATGTTATATTATATAAATGGAATAATGTATTATCCTTTGAGGATTGGCTTTTTTTTCCATTTAGTTTCTATGCAAATTGTTTCATATATCAGTCATTTGTTTCTTTTTATTGCTGAGTGGTATCCAATAGGAGCATGTACCAGAGGTTTTTTTTTTTTTTTTCCCCACCATTTACCCTTTGAAGGATATTTGAATTGTTTCAAGATTTTGACTATTACAAATAAAGCTTCTGTGGGCATTCACACACAAGTGTTTGTGTGGATGTAAATTTTCATTTCTCTGGGATAAATGCTCAGGAGTGTGATTGGTGGATTGAATGATAAGTAGATGTCTAGTTTTTCAAGAAACTGCCAAGAGACCAATACTGTTATTTCTCCAAAAGTTATTTACTAATGCCTAATAAAACTGATACTCTGAGAAAGTAGTCAATTCACATATGATTGTGTTCTACAGAATTCCATGTCTATAGATCAAGAGACAACCAAGTGGAAATTTGTTCAGAGTTACAAGGGAAATACAAATGACTGCTAATATGAAAATATTTTGAATGTTACTAATGATCAGAGGACTGTTAGAATTATGTTTAGATGCAAACGATCTAAAATCAGGTGAAGTGTCTGAAACAGTCCAGAGTGGGAGGACTCTACATGACAGGTTCAGTGGTCGATCGTGTGATACCTTCACTACTCAGCTCTTCTAATGTTTCTCCTCAGTCCCACTTAATCTTTGTCCTCATGTTTGCAAGACATCTGCTACATCTTCATCCTTAGGTCCCAGAGCCAGGCCAGGAGAAAAAGGAAGAGGGGAGATTCAGAATGGATGTCACCTGGACAAGGAAAGCAAAAGCTTTTCCTTAAGCCATCAGCTAGAACTGTGTCACATGGCTACCACTAGCTACAAGTTGGCCTGGGGTAGCATGTGTTTTTTAACTCGAAAGATTTTTGCTGAAAAAAATTTAGGGTTGTATTAGTAAGGAAGATGTAGGAATATTGGGTAGGCAGCTAGCAGTGTTTTTGGAGAATGTAGACATAAACAATAATGAAATGTCATGTGTACTTAAGACTGGCTAAAATTAACAAATATGAATAATGTTCAATGTGATGGAAGAAGTACTAACATCATTGTTAGAAAACAAATTTGTATACCTTTTTTGGTGAGAAATTTGGTATTACTGATCAAAATTAAAAACTGTGTTCCACCTGGCCCATCAATTCAAATCTGTGATTCTGTTCTATAAAAATACTGTTCCTGTATAGGTACCAATGACCTTCACTGTGGCATTGTTTACATGCTATCAAACCTCTAGAAATGATCTAAATAGCTGTCAGTAGCAGAAAAGTTAGTGCCATCCATGATGTCCATTATGTCCATACAGTGGAGAATAATACAGCCATCCACTAAAAATAATAAGCTTGATTTATATGACCAGACCCGGAAAATAGCCATGAAATATATGTGAGTAGAAAAAAAAAAGCAGAACAATATGCATAGTACGATTCCATTACCTGCAATACACAGGTATGCATTTATATTGTGTACTTGTGTATGTATGTGCATGTATATATAGTATAGTTATATATGTTTTGGACTATACAGAAGAGACTTTATGAAAATACCCAAAAACTGTTAACACTAGGAGTGGGTTAGGGAAGAGGGATTGGGAAAAGGGACTTTGCTTTTCTTCATATATATGTGTCTTGCTTGAATATTTTCCACACATGTAATAGTGCCTCAAGTAGGAAATGAAGTATTCTACAATATGATTTGTTTTTTTGGATGCTTGAAGCATAGACTTGTATATTTTAACTAGTCTGCATGATAGTAAAATGTTATTTTGTCATTATATGTCATAGAGTAAACTAAATATTTTTTCATAGTAACTCAGGGCCTAATGAAGTGTTCATGGCTGCTTGAATATACTCAAAAAAGATTTAGATTAAATGCTTTTTAACTCTTTCTTATATTTTTTTAACTTTCTGACTTCTTAGGCAGGTAATTATTTCTTGTACATTATCAATGTATCTGCCTGTAGTTCTTCCTATTTCTTTGACTTGGGAATGGAGCAGCCAACAACCTGGTTTTAATTGTGTCTAAAAAGAGTTCTGGATAAAAAAAGGTATTTTAGGTATGAATGAAGGTTTTGAGAGACTTTATAGGTAAAGTACACAAACTTTAATTGTTTTAATACCTTATTTTTACTGTTTGGAGGTCTTGTTTTTCTTCTTTGGTTACCTATGAGTCTCATTTGTGGTTTAGTTATTTGCGATGGCTTGGTACATGAAGCTTGCTAAACCTAGGAATCTTTTAAAAACAGATAACCCAACAGTTGTGGCTTCCTCTTTTAGAGAAACTTATTTCTGTAGTAAAGTAAGGGGATAGGATGTTTTAGGGCAGGTTTATATAAGAAAAAAGCCCCTGAACCTTCAAATATTTGCATTTTCTTTCTGTTCCTTAATAGTAAGATGATTCTTGCCTTTGCCAACAACTTGATAATCAACCCTGTGTAATGTAGTGTCTGGAACATACAGACTGGGGTTCGAATCCCAGTGCCGCCAGGTACTAGCCGAGTGCCCTTTCTGATCCTCAGTTGTCTTACATTTAAAAACGTATTTTGCTTAGTATTAGTACATATTTTGTAATTGCCTAGATGACACCTTCAGTGATTGCTGTGAGCATTAAGGGGAGATAATTTCTGTAACGTATCCGGCACACAATGAGTGGTGAAATAGTGACTGTTAAGGTAGAAGATAAAGTGAAAATGGAGATTTGCATAGTGTAGTGTGCTTTCTTTGAACAAGACAAGTCTTTATTTTTTTCATTTTATTTTTATAGAATTATTCTTTATGCAGAAAACTTGGACAACACAAAACACACAGGGAAGCTTTTTAAAAAATCCTCTGTAATTTCATTACTCAGTTAAGATCTCTGTTAATATTTTATTGTCTGTCATTCCAATCTTTTTTTTTCCACGTGCAAATGCTTCTTACTTGCTTTATGGACTTGATCCTAAATCCTTAAAATAACCTTGCATGGTGTGGTGGTATCTCAATTTCACAAATAAGAGAAATGAAGCTGAGCGAGGTTAAGATCAAATTGCTGACAAGTGGTAGGGCTAGTTCATTACCAAGACTGATGCGCCATTGGAATGAGGTGGGGCCTCCTTCCCACCTAGTTGAAAGCAGTTACGTCTCTCCAGAGTCAGTGTACAACAATTTGTGTTTATAAGATGTCAATCAAGGCTTAGGTTGTACTTTGTGATTATTTAAGAAAGGGAAATAGGTTTGGGCTTAATATATTGTTTTTCCATATATTGTTATAGTATAATGTTACTTAGATAACATGCATGTTTGGAACTCCATAAATGTTAAATTGTAACAATGAGGTCAGAATGAGACTTTGTACTTTCTAAAGTGATTGTAACTCTTAAGCTGTAGAAAGTCTTATTACTATGGTGCTTGAGATGCATTATGTGTACACTTGGGGTATTGAATTACTGAGTGGTTTGAAAATTGATCTTAAAATTGCTGGGGTTTTTTGTGCTCAAAAAATGACTGAGTTATATCCTTATTTTTATAATAGTTTTGAAATTCTAATTTTCCTGCACATATGTCTTCAACGTAAGAAGTAGAAATTATTATTTGGGTCCATAAATATTGCCTGAAGCATTTGCATATTTATTTAGAATTTTTAG
>NW_011888830.1:2805962-2875097 GCF_000151845.1 Pteropus vampyrus
TTCATGGCTGCTTGAATATACTCAAAAAAGATTTAGATTAAATGCTTTTTAACTCTTTCTTATATTTTTTTAACTTTCTGACTTCTTAGGCAGGTAATTATTTCTTGTACATTATCAATGTATCTGCCTGTAGTTCTTCCTATTTCTTTGACTTGGGAATGGAGCAGCCAACAACCTGGTTTTAATTGTGTCTAAAAAGAGTTCTGGATAAAAAAAGGTATTTTAGGTATGAATGAAGGTTTTGAGAGACTTCATAGGTAAAGTACACAAACTTTAATTGTTTTAATACCTTATTTTTACTGTTTGGAGGTCTTGTTTTTCTTCTTTGGTTACCTATGAGTCTCATTTGTGGTTTAGTTATTTGCGATGGCTTGGTACATGAAGCTTGCTAAACCTAGGAATCTTTTAAAAACAGATAACCCAACAGTTGTGGCTTCCTCTTTTAGAGAAACTTATTTCTGTAGTAAAGTAAGGGGATAGGATGTTTTAGGGCAGGTTTATATAAGAAAAAAGCCCCTGAACCTTCAAATATTTGCATTTTCTTTCTGTTCCTTAATAGTAAGATGATTCTTGCCTTTGCCAACAACTTGATAATCAACCCTGTGTAATGTAGTGTCTGGAACATACAGACTGGGGTTCGAATCCCAGTGCCGCCAGGTACTAGCCGAGTGCCCTTTCTGATCCTCAGTTGTCTTACATTTAAAAACGTATTTTGCTTAGTATTAGTACATATTTTGTAATTGCCTAGATGACACCTTCAGTGATTGCTGTGAGCATTAAGGGGAGATAATTTCTGTAACGTATCCGGCACACAATGAGTGGTGAAATAGTGACTGTTAAGGTAGAAGATAAAGTGAAAATGGAGATTTGCATAGTGTAGTGTGCTTTCTTTGAACAAGACAAGTCTTTATTTTTTTCATTTTATTTTTATAGAATTATTCTTTATGCAGAAAACTTGGACAACACAAAACACACAGGGAAGCTTTTTAAAAAATCCTCTGTAATTTCATTACTCAGTTAAGATCTCTGTTAATATTTTATTGTCTGTCATTCCAATCTTTTTTTTTCCACGTGCAAATGCTTCTTACTTGCTTTATGGACTTGATCCTAAATCCTTAAAATAACCTTGCATGGTGTGGTGGTATCTCAATTTCACAAATAAGAGAAATGAAGCTGAGCGAGGTTAAGATCAAATTGCTGACAAGTGGTAGGGCTAGTTCATTACCAAGACTGATGCGCCATTGGAATGAGGTGGGGCCTCCTTCCCACCTAGTTGAAAGCAGTTACGTCTCTCCAGAGTCAGTGTACAACAATTTGTGTTTATAAGATGTCAATCAAGGCTTAGGTTGTACTTTGTGATTATTTAAGAAAGGGAAATAGGTTTGGGCTTAATATATTGTTTTTCCATATATTGTTATAGTATAATGTTACTTAGATAACATGCATGTTTGGAACTCCATAAATGTTAAATTGTAACAATGAGGTCAGAATGAGACTTTGTACTTTCTAAAGTGATTGTAACTCTTAAGCTGTAGAAAGTCTTATTACTATGGTGCTTGAGATGCATTATGTGTACACTTGGGGTATTGAATTACTGAGTGGTTTGAAAATTGATCTTAAAATTGCTGGGGTTTTTTGTGCTCAAAAAATGACTGAGTTATATCCTTATTTTTATAATAGTTTTGAAATTCTAATTTTCCTGCACATATGTCTTCAACGTAAGAAGTAGAAATTATTATTTGGGTCCATAAATATTGCCTGAAGCATTTGCATATTTATTTAGAATTTTTAGAAACTCCCTGAAAGACTAGTTTTTATGTTATACTGTGTATACTGCCTATATCGTACCTTGGGTACACACACGTGCACACACACACATTCATTTTCTTAAGGGAACTTACCTTCATTGCTCTATTACACTTGGACCTTTAGCTCAGGGAATTTGGCAGTCTCTTATTTCCAATATTTTGAAAATTATACTACCATGATTATAGAAGTCTGTAACTTAGCTTGACTTCATGGCTTGTAATGCTTTTTTATGATTTTTTTAGAAATAGATTTAAAAAAAATAATGTTAATAGTTTATCTGAATATATCATATAAGCAATTATGAAATATGTACTAATAGTAAACAATATAAGCTATGGTTAATTGTTGATATTATATTTTGAATTTAAACATTGGCAAAAACACTCAGAAAAAATTAACTTTTTGCTCTGTATTTGTAGCAGAGGTGGATCTGTTTGTGTTCTTTATATATGTATAAAACTTCAGTATGATGTAACTTTCAACTGGATTAGTATTAAGTGGATATAGTTTACATAAAGTTAGTGACGTGAATTATATGTGATAATCTGTAGAGATGTGGCGTTGTTAAAGAGCCGATATGTTTAGGGCAGAAGTACAGTGTGCCTTGATTTTGGGGTCCATGAGGGTAGTGGCCAGAGAAGTATTTAAAATTCCACAACCAGAGAAGTATTTAAAATTCCACAATACTATGTTATCCTACTTCATTCACGGGACTATCTCAATTTCCCCCCTTTTCTCAAACCTTCAACATCTCTTCCCCATGTCCAATTCTCAGCCGATTATCTTGCTTTCTTTTCTACTGGGAAACTGGAAGCTAATTGCTTCAGTGAACTAACAGATTAACACTCAGTTACCTGCATCACCTTAGCTGAATGAACCCATGTCCTGCTCCTGCTCCTACTCCACATGAACTCTTTCCGCTCCTGTGTAATGCTAGCTCTTCTTGTGCCCTGAATTCTGTCCTCTTATCCTCTCGTAAACATCGCTCACTCAGCTCTATTATTTCTCCGTGTCATCTGTTTTCCTCCTCTAATGGATCATCCTCATCATTATACCATGTGCTGTTATTTCTCTCATCAAATGGAAAAATGACTTCCTTTGACTCTACTCACCTTGCCAGCCACTATTACATTTCTGGGTTCCCCTTTGCAGGAAAGCTCCTCCAAGGAGTTGTCTGTACTTACTGTCTTCAATTTCTCCTCTTCCACTTTCTTTTAAATCCACTGTAGTCAGACTTTCAGCCCCATTACTCCAATTTAACATTGGAGATAATCCAATTTAAAATTTTCTTTTACAATAATAAGTCTAATTTGAATTAGAATGTTATTCACACCACTTTAAAATCTTGTGCCAAGTATAATATATTTAGAGAAATGTGTAGACATTACCATTCATCTATTGTTGTTGTTATATTATAAAGAGGTACTAAAAATGGTAACAGATTTTAATTACTCTTGCTAAATATTGGGTATCATATATTGGCTTTGCAGTATTGGGCTTTATATACCTTTTTTGTGGCTATTCCTTAATCCCTCCTACTACTAAGAAGTTGTCTAGTTTTGATAAAGCAGATGGTTGCAAGTTTCTCTCATATGTTGAATGAAGTCATGAATGAATAGCTAGCTGAGTGAGCATGAAAACAATTAGTATGTAGGAACTTTAGTATAGAAAGAAAACAAAATATACAGCAAAGTTAATCTGAATTATAATTAATGATATTCATAATTGATAATGAGTTATTTGCTTTAGCTGTTATTAATTTGTTAAAAATTCTTTTGAGGACATGGAGTTGCTCTAGAATTCTTTTAAAATCCTCTAGTTATGACCCAGAAAGAGTCATCAATGGACTTTTCTTTCATGCAAGGAATGTAAAAAAATTAGGTCCTCAGGTGGTAGTTATGCCTCAAATTGAGAGCCAGATTGAAAGGCTCAAAAATATTCAGTGTGATTGATTTGTTGTTAAAGAGAGGTCTAGAGAGATCTAAGACTCTTCCTGACCCCTTTATACATGCAAATCTCCCAGTGTGAGTGTAAATTGCTCTATTTTCCCTTTTAATTCTGCCAGTTTTTGCTTTATATATCTTGAAGCTATGTTATTAGGTTTTCCTTATGCTGATTCTTTTGTTGCTATGAAATGTTTCTTTTTATCTCTAGTAATAATTCTTACCTGTCTACTTTGTCTGAGTACAGCTATACCAACTTCTTTAGATTCATGTTTGCATGGTATATCTTTTCTTATCCTTTTTGTTTGAAACTTTCTGTGTTCTTATATTTAAGACGTGTCTCTATATGTTTATATTTAATCTGATAATTTTGTCTTTTAACTGGAGTGTTGAATCTGTTTTCAGATAATACTGTCATGTTTGGGTCTAAATCAGACTTTCTGTTTATATATATCTTCTCACCTGTCTTGAATTATTTTTTTGTCATTTCTTGATTTTTTTTTAGATTATTTGACTAATTTCTAATATTCTCACACCAGTTAGTTATAAATTCTTTTGCTAATTTTTAGTGTTACCTTAGATTACATTATTCATCCTTGACTTATTATAATATATAATAAATTAGTGCTTTACTCATTTCCCAGAAAAATCTAAGAACCTTAAAATACTTTCACTGTTTATGTGCCACCTTTTTGATATTATTCATGTATGTTTTAATTCTACATATATTTTAAGACCCATGTAAAAAATAAAAAGACCCATGTATTTAATATTCATATATTTACCTTTCCCATTATTCTTTTTTTCTTCCTTCATGCTGCTCTTCTACTAGGGCTCTTATGTTTCTGCTTGAAGGACTCCCTTTATTATTTCAGTATATGTATGCATACTATTCAATATCTCAGATATTGTTAACCTGGAAATGTCTTTAGTTTTTGATTCAGTTTTGAAGGGTGTTTTAAAAATTGTTTGAAATTCTAAGTTGCTGGTCATTTTCTTTCAGTACTTTAAAGGTGTTAATTTATTGTCTTCTGACTCTCATCATTTTTGTTTAGAAATTTGCCATTAGTCTTATTGCTGCTCTTTTGAAGGTTATCTGACTTTTTCTCTGGCTGCTTTTAAGATTTCTTCCTTGTCTTTAGATTTTCTTCCTTGTCTTTAGTTTTACTCCGATGTGTCCAGGCAATCTTTTCTTTGTATTTTTCCTGATTGGGGTTTATTTTGCCTTTTGAATTGATGAGCTATCATTTTTGCTTATTAGCTCTGTAAAACTGTTTCTGCACCATTATCTCTATCTTTCCTTCCTGGGACTCCAATTACATATATGTTAGACCATCTCCTCATGTCTCATCTGTCTCCAATGCTCTTTCATGGATTTTCCATCCCTTTTTCTCTTTTTCAGTTTAGATATTTTCTACTGATTTGTCTTTTAGATCATTAATCCTCTCTTTACCCGTGTCTAATCTGCTATTAAGGCTGCTGAGTTTTTAATTTCAGTGATTGTATTTTTCAGTCTTAGAATTTTCATATTCTTTAAAAAAAGATTCCAAATCTTTGGTGAGATTCCCTGTCTTATCTTATCATCAGTTTTCCTAAACTTATTAATTATAGAATTAAAGGAAGAAATCTGTGTCTGATGCTGAAATATCTGTTTTACCATGTGGGTTCGTTTTCTTTTTTTAAATTTTGGCACTATTTTTTCATACGCCTGGTAATTTTTATTAAATGGTAGCAATTACATATGAAAAATTTATAGAGGTTTTGAGTAAACTTTTAGCTACTGGCAAGCAGGCAGAGAAGAGACAGAGCAACTTTGAGCTCTTGCACATCTTCATTTTAATATTGATAGGGCCTTGTTTATTTCTAGTTCTCCATTACTCCTAGGATATAGTCATTCAGGGACCTCAGCTGAACATCTGGGGTCCCTACCAGTTCCTGACTCCTTGGTCTTGAACTCCAATTTTTTTATCTTCCTAGGACTGTAAGAAACTATTTAGCTTTTTAACTACTATCGCTCTTTTCTGCTTGTCTTCCTTCAGTCTGTGTTGCTTATAAATGGGCAAATGTATTGTGGAATCAAGCAGCTGAAATTTTAAACTGACTTCTCTTTGCTTTCTTTCTCTTGTGGGATCTCGGCTCTCAGGCCCTGGCTGTCTTAGGTGCCTTAGATGTCAGTGTGTGTCTTCCCACTCCTGGCAGGCTGTGGGAACTATTGAGTTTTCTGCCTCCTAGCAGTTTTTGCTGAGGCTGGTAGTATTGGTAGTCTTTCCCCCCTGCACATTCTTCCTCACTGTTGCCACCATCTTCCTTCATTCTTGCTGTCTGTAATACAATTGTGATGGCTGGAAGACCATGAAGTGACTTTGAGGATGGAAATCTTAAAGAGGATAGATGCTAGAAAAGAAAGATTGAAGAGCCTGGAATCCTGTTGACTCTTGAGTCCTCATTTCAGACCTGGACGACTTAGATCTACATTTCTTAGACATCATGAGAGAATCAATATTTTCTCTTGTTTTAGCCTTGCTGTTATTTTAAGTTTTATGTCCTACCAAAGCAAATCTAATGCTAATTAATAAAATGAGTGTTCAGCGAATTAACATAAGTATACATTCACATTAATATATTTTGTGTCATTAGTTTTTAGCCTTTTATATGGTTGTGACATATATAATAAGAGACATTCACCTGAGTGAATAGTTTCATGGGCAGGTTATCTAGTTTATGTGCCACACTTGCCCAAATGCCATCACTTTAATTCCCACACAAGGAAATGTGGAAATCCAAGTTAGTGAGAGGAATGCTACTATAGAGAAAGACTTGAATTCAAGTGTTATTATTATTGGCAAGTTACTTATGACATACCTACCAAACGATCCCAGTAGACTGTACACTGTCTTGAAACAATATTTTCTTTCCATTCCACAAATATAATTTCATGAATAAAATAGGGTTGTAAACAGATGTAGGGAGAAAATGAAAAAACAAAGTATGTTTGAAAAATATTCAGAAATTAGTGAGAAATTACATGTAGAGGGGTGAAAGAAAAAATGTTAAAAATGACACTATGCTTTTAAACTTAAGGTCTGGCACAGTGGTGCTATTAGTAGAAATAGGCGAATTAGGAAAGAATTTCTTACAATAAATGTCTCACTACTTAAGATTAAGAATATGTTTAATTGGCATGCTTCCTCTTGATGTATATGTAACACCAATATAAAAGAATTTCTTTACCTTTTCTCACCCTAAAGGATATTACAGAACTTTACCAAACCTTTGGTTGCAGCGGTACCCTTATACATCCTATAACTGCCCCTATTCCTAGACAATATTTCAGGGGCCAGTCTTTAAACCATTTACAATTCTCATGTATGTGGCAAAATTTTATGACTCCATTGAAAATAGGAATTCAACATAAAGCAGCATTATTTCCTTATTTTGACAAAGATTATAATTAGCATCTCAGGATTTATGGTAGTATCTGTTCACATTTTTGAGGTATGCGCTTAAGAATGACTCACTCTCCTGACTCACTTGTTGAAGTTCACTGTCAATCAAAAGCTCTTTCATTCTGCTTTTCTTTTTCTGGCTTTAATTTTTTTCCAAATGAATAGAATTATTGTAGTAAGTCTCACTTACTACAATATAACCTTTGTTTTTTTCTTGATTGGTGTGTATATGCCATGCCTCGAGGCATATTCAAAGGTTTTACTTATGATGGCTGGCATTTTGTTTAGTCTTGGCAGGAAGTATGGTATAGTGAGAGTTAGTAGTGTGTAAGAGTAGTGAGACAACAAGTTCTCTTGTTAACAGGATGAATGTATAAATACTACATAATTTACTTTAGTGGAAATATGCATCTGTTGTTAAGGAATGTACAATAAATTTAGTTGTACCCAATTAAATCCTATTCCAGGAAGTACCATCAGGCCTGATAATATTTCTGCTTAACAACTGAGCTGACACAATTATTTCAAAGAATACTTGATCAAACAAAATTTCAGTGAAATAATTTGAATAGTCCTTAGAGTTTATGATAGGATAAGACCAATGACTTAAGACTAGATGAATAGCCCTAAACAATCCACTGCAGAAATTCTGTGAGTTTTGCTACACTATGTGTAGGCGTTAACACATAGTTACGTGCACAAGATTTGTAGACAGAGAGGCCTGGGTTTGCTTTGTGACATCACCACTTAATGGCTGTGTAATCCCAGGCCAACATTAACTTCGCTAAGGCTGTTTTCTCATCTCTACAATGATACCTGTGTCACTAAGATTGTGATTAGGATTAAATTAGAAAATTCTTGTTCATCCATTTAGTCATTTAATATATTTACTGAGCATTAATCATGTGACAGGCATTGTACGAGTACTGGTTTACAGTGGTAAATACAATGACACGGACTGATTTGTGGGTCCAGTGGAGAAGACAGGAAGCAAACAAGTAAACAGATAAAATAATTTAAAATTGTGTTATTTTCTGTGAAGGAAGATATCAAGATGCTGTATAAAAAAGAACAGTAAAAGAAGATCTCCCAGAAGAGGTAGCTCTTAGGTTGGGGTGGAAAGAGTGGTGAAGTGGAGAGGAGAATTCCATGCAAAGGGAACAAAGGGTATGGAATGGCCCTGAGCGCACACACACATTAGTGTCGTTAGGAACTAAAATAAGGCCTATGTGGTTGGCGTTTGGCTTGCATATGGTGAAGAGTGGGGTAAATAGCTATTCATGATCTGTGTGGTGCCTGGCTCATGGCACAAGATTAATGTTAGTTGCTGTCATTGTTATTATTATAATGATTCCTTACTTTATTTAGAGGTTACTTTATGGACTGTCACTTAAAACCTTGAAGGAAGCAAATAGCTTCCAAAGTAGATGCCACAAAGTCAGTGTATTTAAACTTGTGTGCTGTTTAGAGAGGCCTTTAGGCCTTCACTCAGAGCTTGTTGGTAATTATTTTTCATACTGTTCACATAGATTTAGTTATTTGATTTTTATAAAACCTAGAAGTGGCAAATTGGGGCATAAATGTAGAAGTTCTCCAGATGCAAGAAGTTTTAGTGTAATAAAAATAAAATTCAGAGTGATTACTGATTGTTAAAAATGTAAAATGATGAAATCGTTTGTTTTTTTCCCTCAGATTTATTGAGATATTATTTACATATAGTGAATTCATTTGAAGCATAGAGCTTGATGAATTTTGATAATTATGTCGCATAGCTACCACCACATCCCGATGTAGGAAAGTTCCAAAAAGAATCCTAAAAATTATTGTTTTCTTGTGTTGCCCAGGCAACCAGCCTCTAATCTGCTCTCTGTTATTAAGATTTTGTGTGTTCTAGAATTTTATATAAATGGGATTGTACATTATGAGGCCTTTTGTGTTTGACTTTTTTTTTTCATGTTGTCGCATGTATTAGTAATTTCTTCCTTCGTATTGTTGCATAGTGTTCCAGAGTAGGGATTAACTACAATTTGTTTATCCATTCACCAATTTATGGACAGTTGGGTTGTTTCTAGTCTTCCACTATCATGAATAATGCTTGTATGAACATTCACATAAAATTCTTTGTGAATATGTAGACACCTAGGAGTTGGGTTACTGGGTAGTATGGTCAACTTCATGTTTAACTTTATAAGATACTTCTACTCTTTTCTAATGTGACTGTACCATCTTTTCTTCTCATTAGTACTATGTGAGAGTTCTAGATGCTCCACATCCTTGTCAAACTTGGTATTGTTAATCTTTTTTAACTTTTGCCTTAATTGAATCTAAATGTGACTTTAATTTGCATTTCTCTGATGACTAGTGATATTGAATACCTTTTTATATGCTTATTGGCCATTTGTATATCTTCTTTGTGAAGATCTCTGATATTTGAAATGTCTGTTCAAATCTTTTTCCTATTAAAAAAATGTGCTGTTTGTCATCATATTTAGTTATAAGAGTTCTTTGTATATTCTGGGTACAAGCCCTTTGACAGATGTGTTTTACAAATATTTTCTCCCAGTTTGTGGCTTCCATTTTGTTTTCTTAACTATATCTCTTGAAGAGCAAGAGTTTTAAATTTTGATGAGATCTATTTTATCAATTTTTATCAACATTCCTTTTATAGTTTGTATTTGTTTAGTTGCTTAACACAATGTCCCATTTTCCTTTCATTTTCTTTTAGAAGTTCCATACTTTTTGCTCGTACATATTGATTTATGACTTATTTCGATTTAAGTTTTACGTACTGTGTGAGGTAAAGGCCAGAGATTATTATTTCTTTCTCATATGGGTATCTAGTGATTCCAGTACCATTTATTGGAAAGACTTTTCCCCATTGAATTATTTTGACACCTTTGAAACTATGAGATCTTGCTATCATTTGTAGTCATCTTCTTTCACCAAGAATTTAATCCTGACAACAAAGCTTATGCAAATATAAATTTATCTTGTAATCTTACTGGTAAGTATGTATTTTAGGAGGTTGTGAGAACAATGAAGGGAACTGTTTTTCAGGGCTAATAAGGAAGCGTTTGTAGGTAATGGAGAAGTGATGATAACTTTTAAGAATTTGTAAAATTTTAAGGAAGAAAATTCTGTACCTAGTTAGTGATATACAAATTAGGAAAATGAATTAGGAAAATATTAGAGTAAAAGTAGGCTTGCTTACATTTACAGACTCTAAAAGGAGAACTGGATCAATAAAAGAAAAATTTATAGTGGCTGCTGATTCTAATGAGAAAGGAAAAGGTAAGGGAATTGACACAAAATAAAGTAGTTGCTTTGAGTTCAGGGGCTTAACTGAAAGATGGGGAAAAAAGCTTTAACCAATAATGAATGAAAAAGTAGTAGGTACTTAAAAAAATAGTGTCAAGAAAGATCAAGCACAAATGAATTGACATCTGTGAACAGTGCAGAGCATGTTAAAAACATCTCGAGAAGCTCAGTGTGGGCCCTGAGGATCAGTAGTGACCAGATAATTATGCTGTTCACGTAATGTAAACGTGAGGGAGAGCATGTAAGTTGCAGACTCTTTTGCTTCTGTCTGCTTTTTTTTTTTTTTTTTAAAGCAGAATTATCATAAAACAGAAAAGGGAATGGACAGAAATGAGAGGTAATTGAAGCCCAAGATAGGTTACGAGATAATAAAACCTTTTAAGTTCAGGTCTTTAGGATTAGATGAGTTACAGTCTTGGATTATTTTGAAATAATTGTGCCTAGTTTTTTAAGGGTAGTGAAAGGTGCAGAAGGTACATGAAGACTGGACTAAATAGAGGAGTAAGGATAGATTCTGGTAACTCAAAACGTCTGAACTTCATGTCAGTTCTAATCAGAATTGTAGCTTTGTGTATTAAATAAGGAGTGCATGAGTGAATTTAAAAGGAAACAATCTAGCAGCTTTTCTGGATATGAGAACAAACTAATGCAACTTCCTTTTTTTTTTTGGTCACTGAAAGACAACCCAAGGAAATACGTTTTATTTGGATGTTAGGAAGATATTCAATAAAGTCTTCTATGATGCTACCATAGACTAAAAGTGATAGGTCATGTAAAGATTTTGTAGTTGATTGATAGGCCATATTTAAATTAATTATGTCAGTCAGAGTGAAGGTCTTTGCCAGTGTGTCCTGGAGTCTTAGCTTTTTCAATGGTTTTTCAGTGGCTAGTTGGAAATTTAGCTATGATGATTGGATTGATGAAGGGAGAGGAAGGCAAAGAGTTGAGAGATAGCTTGAGTAAAGTTATGAAATTAAGATTTACAAAGATCTTTACAGGTTAGAATACTGGACCAAAATGAAAAATGTTTTAATTAAAAATGATAAAATGCCAAGTTCTACACGGAAATTGAGACAGTTCCAAGAGAGGACTGAGAGATTTTAATTAAGTATATGCTAAATACGAACCCATTAAATTGACTTGCCAGCCAGAAAAGGAAAGTGAATGGTTTGGTTGCAGATTAAGGGAGGTAATTGAGTCGGTGTTCTCCTCACAGCAGACCTTTTCTGGGGTATGGTGTTGAATTTGGTATTAGATTTCAAGGGGGACTTTAGTAATATGTCATTTGTTGAACAGTGCGAGTATGTCAGTGATTGGTATTTATTTATAGGTCTATCATATGGAAAAGCTCGATTTTGTTTAGAACTAAAAGGAAGACATTTCCAATAATAATTAGAAGATTACAAGATGGAATGGGCAGACTTCTGAGATTTCCAGGCATTAAAGGAGAAATTAAGTGACCAGTTATTAATGTTATAGAGGAAATGTTATTATTTGTGGAAGCTCGGGCTAGATACACTTTAAGTTTCCTTTGAATACCTTTAACTTTTTAAAAACTTTAATATCTGCTTAGATATCTCACAGTTAATTTGATCATTTTTGTCCTTAAGACCTTATTAATAATAAATACCTTATGTTTAGATAGTACTTTAAAGTTTTAAAATTACTTTATGAGCCTAATTAAATGCAATGGTCACAAGAATTCTACAAGTTGGGCAGGAAATGTTTTACTATTTTTAGACAGTTGTATCTTAATGATTTAGAGTATGGGTTCTGGATTACTGACCATCTGGGCTCTTGATGCCTCCCTTTCCTCATTTGTAATTTGGTGGTGATAATAGTGATTATGCCATAGGGTTGTTTGGTTTTACATGTGACCATATGTTTGAGAATATATGCTTAGGACATAATAGTAGGCTTAGAATAGCAACTGACACATAGTAGGCAGTATTAACTAATACTTTTGTTACCATGATTATTTCTCTTTTATAGATAAAAACTTTTCCTTGACTAAACCTCATACAGGTTGTAACTTGCCCAGGTTTACATCAGTAATAAGTGGTAGAGTAGTCATTGAGAATTCTGTTGAATTGGACAAAAAACAAAATCAGAAATGGAGTTAAACTAAAGGCATATGGAATAATTTTGTGAAACAGTATTGATTTCATTGAATTTGTTAAATGAATCTATCAGACTGTTCTGACATGGTTGACTGTAGATTTGGGGAGCACTAGGATTTTCATGTATTTACATAGAGACACACATTCCAGATAGTAGAAAGCCCTAAATCAATAGGAAAGCCCTTTCTAAAGCATATTATAAATAAAAATAATCACATTTTCTTAAAGATTTATGGTTCTCAGTAGTGTTTAAAAGGAAGTAGGCAATTAACTTTAGTTCTCTTGGCATTCCAGTATACTTGCCAAGCCATTTGTTTTCTAGATGGGCTTAGATTTCCAGAGGAACATAAGTCAAACCGAAGGCCTCTCCTAGAAAAAAAAAAATCCCAATTGGCTATCATTTATAATGTGGAAGAAACAAATATAATCTCACTAAAATTCTGCTCTACCTTCAGATAATAACCTCTTTAGTTTATGACATGCTTTGTGGTTTTCTTGTCATGTTAGAAACGGTTCACATTGTACAGTAACACAGTTGTCCTCTATAGATGGTGTGATGCACTTCAAGAAGGATTGTTACTTTTGCCTTTTTCTCATTGCTGGTGAATACATCTATTATGGTAGGGGTGCTTTTATTCATTGACAAGGTTGTAAATGTCTTGAAAGCAGATATTATGTCTCAGTCTAGGTCTCAGTACTTGCAAAGAGCCGTGCACATAATGAGTTTGTGAAATTGTCAATGCATTGATGGCTTTATTGGAAACCAAAGACCCCCGTTAGATTGGCTCTATTAAAAATGGTCGGTTAAAGTAAATTACCATTCACAATGATAGTTTTATGTAATTTATTTGTCAACAAGTTGATTAAAGTTTTGTTCTTGGATAGGTCTGCTGTTGGCAAAATCAGTGTTGTATTGATATATGAGCTTAAAGGAATTAAAAAAAACACTGTAAATGAAAGTCCTATGAGAAATCCATTTCATTACAACCCAAATTTGTCAGCAGTAAAAATCTCATCTGATAAGTGAATTGATCAGGAAAGTTGTGCTGTGATCTGCTTGGGCAGATTCTCCTGTAAATTTTGTTATTTGGCTTGTACTTATTTTTAAAGTATTTGAACCATCCCCAAGTAGCATAACATGTAATGACTTTATTATTTGTATTATTCTTTGTTTAATTTTTGCAGTTCTCAGTGAAGTGCTGACCCTTTTACAAATAATTGCACGAGTAAGGGTATGCTTCTATGGGTCTGGTTTTTTGTTCATCAAGAGGGTAAAATATAGGTCCTTAATCTCCCCTCTCTGCACCGTCATGGCCCCCTGCCTGCATGGCCCACTAAAGGAGAAAGTATTAACTGGTTTTCTTTTGGTCACAGGAGAGAAGTATGACGCACTTGGCTATAGTTTCTATCTCTTGGAATTTATATTCTCCCCTTCCTTCTTTTAGATCAGTGAAGAAAACTGAAAGATGAAGGCTTTCTATCAGAGAAAGCTGAGTTTGGCTTATTCTTGACCCTCCTAATGTATTGTATCACTAGAGGTTAAAATAAGGGCATGCATGGAAGGAAAGGGAACGTTAGTTTGCTTTTGCAGAAGTAGCTATGTTGGAGTAGTAGTATACCTTCAACCTTTCACTGAGGAGAGATTTTTCTCCTAACGTTAATTATCTTTATAATTGTTAAAATGTTTTTTCTATTTTGACTGGGTGGTACATGTACATGGTAAACAAGTCAAGGTGTACTCCAGGTTATCCAGTGAAAAATAAGTGTCCTTTCCATTTAGCAACCTAGTTCGTATCCCCCCAACCCCTGCCCCCAGGACAACCACTGTTAACTTTGTATAAACTTTGTATATTTGCGTGCATCCCTAACTCCCAGCCTTGTGTTATAGGACTTTTCTGAACCTTGCTTTCCCCACCTACTTACACTATATTTTGGAAATTAATTCAAATCAGTATGTAATTTTGCTTCATAATTTTTAATAGCTGAATTGGTGGGCATTTATGTTGTTTCCAATCTTTTTTGCTGCACTGTAAAGTTGGCCATGCTTATTTACTTACAAAAGAGGAATTGGGTTTGCTGTTATAAATGCATTCTATAATTTCAGATGGTTTACTCAATGAGTTGGAGACAGTGCTTTCTAAGAAATGTTTTCCACAATAAAAAGAATGGCAGGCCTTTTATGTAAAATGTTATTATTTCTGGTCAGTCTCCTTGGAGTATGGTGATATTTCATGTGGAAACTGGCATAACTCATCAAGTACAGCATTCTGGAACAGGCTTCTTTTCCCCCTTAATGATGTCTTTAAAGAGTTTTAATGCTGTGTAAAAAATTCATTTAAAATCTGGTTGAACCTGTGTATAAGTTTTTGGTCAGGTAATTGAGGGTGAGGCATTGGAATGAGGATAGGATATATAGATCACTGTAAGGAAACCTATATGTGACTTTACAGGCTCTCCAGACAAGGTGTCACCTGGAGCACAGTGGCAGCACTTTTCTCTTCATTCACGTATCAGTTGCACTTAAGATTACTGTTTTTTTTTTTTTAAATCTTGACTTTAATTTTGTAAGTTTTGTTGGAAATCTACATTCTACCTCTGATATTTTTCTCAAATATATTCAATTTTGGGAAGATAATGTATATTGCAGATTATATATGTGTTTTGTAAAATTGAAGGAATACGTATTTGGATGTAATTAGATTTATTTTTAATTTTTGAATCTTGAGTAGAATTTGCATCATTAGAAAAAGGCCGACAGTTGCCATAATCTTAGTCATTCAATTCTAAATAACCCAGATAATAATGATATGTTAGGAATATCAAAACGTGAGGTGTTAAATTTTTACCAAGTTTATTTTGCTTTCTTTATGGCCTCACACTGATTTCTAATCCCTAAGTCGTTCTCTTTTTCCTATCTTCCTCTATACACTTAACTTTTGCTCCAAAGCATTGCTTTCTGCTCCAGTTGTGGTAGGTAGGATATTGTGAAAAAAGAAGGGGAGGAGAAATGGTATAAGTTTGAAGACCTGTCTTTCCCACCCAGCATGACTGTTGAGATGGGTGCTGTTGAAATCAATGTACCTGTTGCTGTGGACCCTAGCTTTTCATTAAGACATCACACCTTTCTCTCTCTGTCCAAATGGTACGCTTCTACCCTTCTTTTCAGAAATGGGTCAGATGTTGCCTTGCAGTAAAAGTCTTTTTCTGAGTTAGCTTTTTTTTTCTATTAGCTTCTCCGTAGTATTTTAAAAAGACTTCTATTAAGGAGCACTTATCACTTATCACTTATAGTTGATTCTTTTGTGTCTGTCTCCCTCAAGAGACTAATCTTTTGGGGGAACTATATTTTATCCATATTCATGTTCACATCACAGTACCTAGATTCAGTGGCAATAAACGGTGCTCGATAATTTTGGAATTAGTGAATATCTGAAAACTTGATTCATCTCATTTTTCCAAGGAAAGTTGGTCTTTATATTCTTAATCTGATCTTCCATTCACTTATATGACTGATTACTAGGTATTCCAAGTGGAATTTTTAGGTATCTATAGAGATAGGGCAGAATTATTAAGATGACTTAAAAACATGTTTTAAACTTCCGTATCTACCTTATAAGAAAACTAGGGAGCAAGTTTGTTTCTCAGGCAGCACACTATTTTATTAAAAAGCTTAAAATATGTTTGTAAATTTTTAAAAATTTTTCTAGCTTATGGTATCAATGTGATCTGTCTTTATATATTTAAAACTATATTTTACGATAAAAGTAATATGTATCTTTTATTGATCGTTCAGAAGAAAATACAAAAGTGTAAGAAGAAAATAAAATTATATTTCCTCCTCTTGGAATTTAAAATGTTTATTAACGTGTTAGTGCCTTTCTTTCCAGTCTTTGTTTATAGAGTTTTTGTTTTTTGTTAGTTTTGTTTCCCACAGTATTTGATGACCTACTGTTTTATTGTTTGGTATTGGAGTAACTTAAGGCTTCAGATGGCCTAGTTCTGGTGAAATCCATCATTTAAGACCTGTTTAGAGCACATCTAGGGGGTTCATTTTGTGTTACTTTTGCAAATCCCTCAGTTCAGGAATACTTAGAAAATATTACTTGTTTTCTTTTTGAGGCCATTAAATTTTCCATTTTGCTTTGTTTTGTTTAACTCCCACCAGGACATTTGGTGTGCTTGTGATAATACGTAGAAAAAAACAAAGCTACCTTGATAGGCGCTGGCTTGCAGCTATGTTCTCTCACTAGGCAGGTGACCGGCTTCCGTACACACCGTTCATGGTTCAAATTCATGCCTCAGGAAGATTACCAATTGTTACATGTCATGGCCTTGAGGAATTGCTCCAATGTTGAAACTGATGAAACATTAAAATTTTTCAAATACCACGGATGAGATATGGGCAGCTCCTAGAGAGCAAATCCTAGGGAACCTTATATTTAAAGACTAAACAGAAGGAAAGGAATTAACACAGAATATGTAGGAAAAAAATAGCAAGAGCAGTAGGAGAAGAACCGAGGGAAAGTTATACAGTTAGGCAGTGAGTTTCAAGACTGAGGAAATATTTTACGTTGTCAAATACAGCTGAGATGTCAAATGAAAAATCACCTCCTTGTTCAGGTCTTTCCGGACTCTGTCACCAGAGTCGATTTCTTCCTCTATTATGTTCTCACAGCCCACTGCATGTACTTCTCTTGAAGACCTTTCCGGCTGTGGTGTTTGGGGTCCCTGGCTCCCTTGGGTAGGCTCTCTGATCACCCTTTCCACTGCAGGGTCCTGAGCACTTGGCCAGCCCTCCAACAACACTGCTGAAGAAACACATGGTCACAAAAACTGTGGCTAATTATAAAATTATTTTTCAGATGTTTTCTCAGTCTAAAGCTAAGGAAGCTTTATTACCTATCCTGCTAGTAACCAGCAAATTACCCAAAGTCAGGAGGGTTTGTTTCCTGGTCCTAGACAGTTGTTTATCACAGATGGTTAATATTCGTTTGCTACAGTGCTGATTTTTCTCTAACTCAAATTGAAAATGGTTTCACTTATATTTTGGTATTTGTATAAGTGAAGAGTTAAGAGTTTGTGAAGGTGTCTGCTCTTCCTTTAAATTATGCACATTTATGTTCCAAGATGATATTCAGATTGAATTGACACAATAATTTTAGTAAATGGTTGTTTTGTGAAACAACTGTGCCTCCATCTAGGCAATGATGTAATAAATTCACTCCCCATTCCTTTAGCTTTTATGAGCAGTATCTGTTTTGTTTTATTAAGATGTCTTTGTCAGGGAAATACTTATGTCTTTGTACAATATTTACATATTACAAACTGCCAGTGGTAGTGTTGGAAATATTGTTTTTTAAAGCTCATTATACTTTAGGGTTAATGAATCATTACTCATATGTGTTGTGTATACAAAAAAATAAAGATGTGGCTGAAAAGATTTGAAAGAAAGTACAGTAGGGCTGGGTTACATTGCATGGAGAATATAAGTCAAAGACTCTAATCCATAGGTGGGGAGCACATGTCTCCCTCTTTCCTGCCTGGGGTCTGGCAGTTGGTCACTTAATTGTTTCTAGTTGTATATGAAAACAATACTTAGCTCCCCAATTTAGCATTTGGAAAAATCTGCTTACTTGGTTATAATAATTAGATACTATTAAAAGTCTTTTTATATCTATAAAACTTTGTGGCAGCTTTATGGTGTCAGTAGAGTGAAACCGTGGAAACTTGGGTGTCTGAAAATGAACAGGAGTAATTTGGGGAAGTCAACATTTGCAGATCTAGGAAGGTTTTCCTTTTTATTGGAGTTGGGTATTCACTTGCAGAAACACAATCAGCACATGTGGGTTTCAGCCCACTGAAATCCACTCACCTACTTCCTGGTTACTGTGCACTAGCTTTTGGCAGCTTATACCTTATTAATTTAGAGGAACATGGGCACATTTCTCTCTCCGTCTTTCCCTCTGAACTTTTGTAGCATAGTGGGCAAGAGGACAGACTTTAGAGTCTTCTGGATGTGGGTTTGAGTTGAGGCTCTGACACTGATGTAGCCTTGGACTATTTGCTTGACTTCTAAGTTTCATTTTCCTTATCTGTAAAATGTAAATAATAATAGGGCTATTTGAATATTAAATGAGATAATGTATATACCTAGCACATTGCCTGATGTATAATAATAGCTCAACAGATGTGAGCTATTACGGAGGCTTCATTTTCTCTACCGCTTTTCTGGCCTCTTTTCTATTTCAGAAACACCTCCTTGGCTTCCTATTGACTGGGGGGCATTTCCTTGGCCTCTTGCCCTTATTTAATGCTACTTCGAGGATCCCTGTTGATAGATATTCTTGATAAACCTTTATTCATTTGCTTGCCATTTTATTTTTTCAAAGGCCATGTGGAGTGATTAAGAGCACTCTGGAGACATTGCCTTGTCCCAGATGCCACTTCCAAATTTCAAAGCTGTGTGATCTTTTCAAGTTTAATTAACCTAACAATTTTCTCATACACTAAGTGAACAATAATGCTATTTTTGATATGAGGACATTAAACGAAATAATATACATAAAACATTTAGATTGTGCAGAATAAATGCTTTCTGTGACTTAGGAGCCTTTTGGAGCCCAGCTCCTAGTCGGTACTTACTTCATCTAGACTCCAGATCAGTGACTTCCATGTATGTGTAGCACTTTTGATTTTTATTATGTAAGTAAATCTTACTTATACAAGTTACCCTACTACAACATTATTAGCACAATAACAGTAATAGGATATAAAGAATACATATATTAAACACACGTACACATGTAAGATACTCATAATCTTCTTTGGATTTATTAGATGAGGTGTGTTGAACGCAGCTGTATGCTGTGAGAATTATGTGGTGCTGTTCTTGGAGCTTAAGGAAGTCTTTTTTTAATGATTGAATGGATGACAGCTTCAGTGTGTTATGAACGCTTTATTTATTATGTCATAAATTTCTGGCTTTTGATGACCTTTTGTTCCACTTTGAAGCTAAGGATGTTCAGGGACCAGATCATACTTGCATAGCTCATACTTTATGTATTAATAGAGTTCTTCCTTTGTGATACTTAGTTGTTGTAGGTAATATTGGATTTTAGTTTTTGTATGCTGTTTTAAGCAGAATTTGGTATTTGTGTTTCATTTTTGATTTAAAGAGTAGAAAAGTTACCATTTGGTTGGTAATAAGGCTTGCCAAACTGTCCGTGGAATTAGTTGTTTACTGTTAGGGTGAGCCAGTCTATGAATTTTCTTCTGTCCCCTTTGTCTTATATCTGGCCTGCAAGAATTTGCTGTAATTGCATCATTTCTTCAGTCCTTTGGGCTGAATTCAACACAAACTTTTATTGTGATAAATATAACTGTACATGCTTACACTTCTGAGTGAGCAGGAAGAGCTGTGAGAGTTAAGTAAATGAAGCGGATTCAACAGAATTCTTTCTATAATCCTAGAAATTAATCACGAAGGCATTTGATTTAGCATCTAGTAAAAGCATAAAGTATTTTAGTAACATTAACATCAATATCCATTTGATAATTATTCCGTCATTTAAAAAAATGTTTCTCAATTATTTCCTGTTATTTTCCTAAAACACACAACTTAAAACACAACAGAGGTGGTACAGTTGCTTATGGTCACAAAGAACATTTCATATAAATAGTTCTTGGATCTTTTACAATACCATTGGTCTCCATTTTGCACAAATAATGGACAATTTAGAGATAAGATTGGAAGGCTACTGGAATCCAGAAAACACAACTGTTAAGAAATCACAGGAATCAGATTTCTTCTAAGAAAAGAAGTATAAGGACTGGAAGAAGTGAGAAGAAATGTAAAAACATCATCCACTCGCATTTCAGCAAAATAGCTTGCTGGTCAGAAACCAGGCTTTGAAGTCAGATAGCCCGATTTTAAGTCCTGTTCTGCCACTTACTCACCCTGGGACCTCAATGACTTAACCTCTCAACGCCTCAGGCTCCGCATAGGTAAACTGGGGATAGTCAGAAAACTGAGGTAGTTTGTTGTGAGGCATATGTGAGATCACGTATAGTGAATGCCCAGCACAGTGTAGTAAGCTCTCACTAAACAGGTTATGAAGTATCTACAAACAAGGAGTTTTACACACCAGTCTGTGTCATCCATTAAAATGATCATACTGGTGGAAATACAGCCATGGTATAATCTTTAGTTTGCTAGCAACTGTAGGCGGGTTTAAATGAGTAAAATGACTCATATGCTTGCTTGTCTTGGTTCTAAGTATCTGTTGTTGGCAATTTTGTCATTCAACCCTGCCCCCAGATGTCGGAATTATATTCAACAACCAGTAATTATGTTTCTCATCAGTAGTAATGGTATTTAAATACTGTTACATCACTTCACATCCTTTTTCTCTGTGAGTCATCTTACATATAAATGTAGGAGGTACTAGTCTGATTGGGAGTTCTAGGGAACCAGCGATATTATTTTCCTTGAGAAGGAAGACACAGGAGACTGACAGAGGGAGATCAAAATGGCTCCTCTTAGCTGATTGGAAGGCATGTTATTAGATCTGAAGTGAAAGGGCTTATTAGCCCACCTTGACTTAAGACTTACCTGCTGGGTGACTAGCACTGCCAAGCAAACCCAGGCCTCTCCTCCGGACAGGTGCCTTCCCGCGTGAGAGCAGATCCGAGGGCAGGCACCCAGGGACAGGTGGCTGAGAGGGAAAGGTGCGAGCTCAGCCAGCCTCGCTCAGGTGCTCCTTTCAGACTCGACTCCAGATGTCTTTCTGCCCACATGAGAGGAGTGAGGGAAGAGTGGGGAGAGAGCCCTGGAGTGTCATTCCAGCCGAAGTCCCTCCATGTGGCCCTGTCACATGATGCAAGCACACACAGCCAAGTGAACAGGACCTTCCATTAAAGACATTGAGACTGTGAGGTTCTGCGAGTAGGTTAGGATGCTAGATAAAGGGAAAGCATGCGCAGAGAGTAGGTGGGGACACAGACGTGACAAACGCGCTTCTGGCTCCCTTCATCTCTGTCTATTATGTCTGTCTGTCTGTCGGTCCATCCATCCATCCATTTATTCCTTCATTCTTTAATGGATATGAAGAATTAGTAAATAATCAGAAGTACTAATTAGACATAGCTTGTGACTTCTCATGTCTGAATTTTAGACTCAGTAAAATCTTAAATGCCACCTTAAAATAGAATTAAAAAAAAAACAGAATAAAATATATGAGAAAGCTAAGAATCTTTAACAAAGATGTACTTTTTGCAATGAAGGGACATTTGAAAAATAGCTTTTAAATCTAATTTTAAAAAACCAGTTGATATATTAGGTGGTTACCTGGTTGAATAATTCACATTAGTAATGAATTTTGAGTAATTTTTCTTTTCCTTTTAAGAAATATTTAGTGAGCAGTTACCACGTGCTAGGCACTGTGATAGATTGTAGAGATACTGGGATGGAGGAGGTACTGTCTTTTGTCAGGGAGATTACAGTTTAATAGAAGAGACATGTAGTACTAAATGTTAAATAAAATATCAAGGGTACTAGGCTGCAGGGGCCAGTTCTACCTTTATGGCAATGGGCAGTGCTAAGGAAGATCACCTAGAAGCAGCTTATGATTCATGATTAAATAGGAGGAAAAAAATTATCTTCTCTCTTAGAATGAATCCTTGTCAATAATTGTTTCTAGGACTTTAAAAATTAGTTTCTTATCTTTCTAGAAATTAGGAAGCAAGTAATAGAAGTCTGCCAAAGAATTGGTGTTAAAACTATAATTTTAAATATTTTGTTACTTACAGAAATATAAAATACCTGCCTGATGTTGGGTGTTCCGTGTTTAAAATATTAGAGATGTGTATCCTAGTCTTAAATGTCTTAAAATATTTGCTTTTATATATTATATATATATATGACTATGTATATATATATGAAACAACCTACCAATTATAAAATGTCAATCTTCTTACTTGTAAAAGGAAAAGGAGGACCTGGAGAATTGTGGGAGCCTCTGTGAAACCGACTGGAAGAGAAATTGTTTGAGCAGTAGATTACAAATGCACTAACAAAAGAAGGCTGATGGGTGCAACGTCCTTGCTTGATCTGTGTAGCAAGGGCAATTCTGCAGAGGTCCTGGGTCCCCCGCGGGGAGGTGGGAGATCAAGTCAGGAGAACTTTGCTATATCTCTTCTCAACCCCACTCACCCTCCTTGCTTAAAAGTAGGGCTTCTATGTAAGAATTTGAAGAAATGCGTTCTGCAAATTTAATGGAAAATTTAAAAACAATTAATTTAAAGCATGATATTAGAGTGTTGATATACTGCGAATAGTGATATAATGGAATATTTTGAATGGAAAGGTAAAACCATATTTATGCTGATAATTAAAATAAAAGCTAAAATTGAAGAGCATTTAGGATTGTTTTGACAGCTTTTTAAAAATTAGACGATGCATATATTAAACCAGAGGAATATGAAGATGTACACGGATACTTGTGTGGCTCTGCTGAAGAGATCTGGGCATTTCTGAGGACTTTGCGTTTATGGCACTGGTTCTTTCACATGCTTAGCTTTTGGCCTTGGACTATCTACTCCTTGATCTTGATTATTTATACTGTTTTTATAATTGCAGCTATGATCAGAATCTTTTGTTGTTGTGTTGTTCCCAAGTGAACATGAGAAAGAGGAAAGGAAGCCAAATGATGTTTCTAAGATTATTACATTGTTGGGGGAAGGAAGGAGATAAATGGCTTTTTGAGATTATGCATTTTTTGATGAGACCTGTTCAACATGGAATTAGCTGAGTTATAAGAGATGGAAATGGGACTAGGCTGGAGCGCAAAGGAGCATTGGATTACAGACCCATCCTGCAGCCCCCATGGAGGGAAAAAAGCGGGTAGGGGATTCTGGATCAGTTCTTCTGGCAGGGCCACAGATGGTGCTTCCGGCTTAGGCTATCTCGGTATCCTGGGATGCTATTTTAGAAACAGCTTTCTCAAGGGGAGGGCAGGTCTACGTAGCGTTTAGGTGCACAAATTTAATTTCATCTTGCACAGAATGACCAATTTAAATAAGTGATATTTCAGGTTTTCTTGTGACTGGTGTACCTTCCTTTATTTAGTTTGTTTTTAGTTATGTTTTGCTGTTGATCTGCTTAGTTCTGCTTATTCTTCCTCTGAACATTCTTTCTAGCCTGGATGTAGAGCATGGCAAAATAAAGGCTCAAGTTTTTAGCAGTGGTGCCTAGTAAGATTTTACTATTAAAAAATCTTTATTCTTGGTGTATCTTAGTCCATGGTATACTGGGAAAGTAATCCAAAAAACTGAAACCATTGCTTAGGCACTTGATTGAAAGATGAAATGGAATTAAGGAACTCAAGTCATAGACATGAGCAACTTATTCAAATTACTTCAGAAAAAAGCATTTGCTATATGAATACTGTACATTGAACTGGAAACGAAAGCCATCAAGAACTGATGCATGAAGCAGCTTCAGGGATGGGCTGGCTCTTTTGGGGCTAAAAGGTCTCTCCGATTATGACTTTGCTTTGCTCTGTGTACCAGGTACTGTTTTCCTCTCTGCAACAGCTGCTTTTTCTCAGCTTGCTGGTAGTTTCTGCTTCCTCATTTTTTCAGCTTGCCTTTGGTCACCATTGCCTATTATGCTCTTTACCTCCTGATGTTTCATCTAACTCCCATTACAAATTGATTCTCTCAATTTATCCTAGTCCAGATTCCTAAGAGAGGACTTCTTGAATAAACTATGTTAATGCATTATGAAACTTTACAGCTGTGAAAAAGGGAGTGGTAGATGCATTGATATATTGGAACCAGACTGAACTCTTTGTTCAGTGACATCACCTTGGTAGCTTGGTATTGGCCACCATAGCGGAAGTATCGCAGCATGGAAATTGGCAGATGTCACAAACCAGAGAAGTCTCTCACGGCCTTTCTTCTTCCCTTCAAGAACCAGTTGCTAAACCTTTATTGGCAGGTTACTGAGGAGATTTGTAGGTGTTGTTAAGCAAAAGAGAGTAAGATGCTGAAGTACTTATAGAATGAGTCTAGTTTTTGAATAGAAAAGGGGGTTTAGATATATGTGTGTGCGCATACATACATGCAGATTCTTGTATGGTGTGGAGAGTATTTTTGGTAGGTAACAGTGGCGCTTCTAGGAAAGAGGCTTACGTTTGGAGGGAGGTATGTGTATGTGTGCAGATCAGAGTTTAGTTTTAGATACTTTGTTGATTATGAACATTAAAAGCCAATGAAATTTTTACATAATCATCATAATGTCAGTGTCATTTATTTCAGTCTCAAATACTATGATGAGTTATGTAGGAAGGAAATATAATCCTAATGTTGAAAGTGTCAAGGTCAAATGAATTCACTTTTCCATATGCTGCCAAATTCACAGCCATGCTTCTTTGTCTGTTACTTCATATTGGACTGAATTCTGTCACTCTCTGCTTTGCTCGTTCTGAGATTTCTAATAGTCCTCTAACCCTCTTTTTGGTGTCTTTTATATGTATGCTTTTACTGTGTTGCTAATAATATCCATGGTCTTATTTGTTGCTTAGACTCTGTTTTCTTATTGAAGATACCTTGTATTTCTTATTCTTATGTAAGCTGGTTGCTCTCTAGGCAGCCACAGAGTTAGCATCTTGAAATGTCTAATTTTAGCTTCCTGAGATTTCATGGATCCTGTGTCTGCCTCTCTTTTTGATTCTGTTGAAGAAAAAATTATTCTGACACTTGTTAAAACAGTAAAGAAGACTTTATCCAGAACTATTGCAATAGGTACTAAGACTGTCATGACAGGGAAGAGAGATCAGGCTCAATGCCAAATACAAATAAGGACACGTGGGGATGGATTCCTAGCCAACTAGTGGAGTAAGGAATTCGGTGGATGCACAGTTACTGAGAGGAGACGTCAAGGGTAGGGGGATTCTTGCTAAACTGACTTAACAGGATTCTTGGTAAAGGCAGGCCAGGATGATCAGATATCACAGGTGCGGGCTGGGGAACTCTTGCTCAACTGACTTAGCAGGATTCTTGCTACAGCTGGATTAGGCAGGTGAGGGATGCGAGGCCAAGGTCAAGGCCTAGCTGAGAAGAGTCGCTGTGGAGCCTGACTAACTTTGGACACTAGAGCGTCTTTGTCGATTCTTTTGGTGGTTCTTTTGTTTTTCTGTAATATATGCTCAAATTCTTTCTAAAAGAAACATCGCAAGGCAATGAACTTTGAACCCTTGTATTAGTTTCTTATTGCTGCTGTAACAAATTATCACACACTTGCTGGCTTGAAACAACATAAATTTTTCTTACAGTTCTGGAGGCCAGAAGTCTGAAATCACTTTCACTGGGGTAAAGTCAGGGCATCAGCAGGGTTTGGAGCCAGTAGAGGAGAATCCATTTCCTTGCCTTTTCTAACTTCTGGAGGGGCCTCCTGCTTTCCTTGGCTCAGACTCCTTCCTTTCTCACATCATTGCAACCTCTTTTGTCCATCATCCCATCTCCTATTTCTTTCTTTGACCTAATTGTCTCCTTGTTATAAAGTACCTTGCGATTACATCGGGCCTACCTGCATGGTCCAGGATAATCTCTCCATCTCAAGATCCTTACTCAATTACATCTGCAGATCCCTTTTGCCATATAAGGTACATTTACAGGTTTCAGAGATTCGGATGTGGATATTTGGGGGAGGGTCATTCTTCAGGTCACCAACCTTTTAATATCTAAAAATGTTTTTATTTTTTCCTTATGCTTAATTATAGTTCGGGTTGGTATAGAATTCTAAGTTAATGATTTTTTTTTTTCTCAGAACTTCAAAAAAAGTGCTTCGTTATCTTCTAGCTGATAAGAAGCTTGATGCCCGTCTGATTCTCACTCCTTGGTGTATGACTTGACATTTTCCCCTTTTTCTAAGCTTCTGAGACCTTTTGCTTCTATTGACTGTTACAACTGGCTTACGCTGGGCATGAACTTAATTTCTTAGTGTCCAGTTAAGTATAATTAATGTTCATAAGCATGCCTCTAACATGGCTGATACTTTTGCAAGGTGGTTTCCAAATTGTAGGTCCTGACCCATTTCAAAGAAAGGAGAAAGCGATGAAAGGGGAAAGAATAAGTAGAATGGAATAGAAATTTTCACAGTGCCATCCTACGGTAGCTGTACATATTGTTATAAAAAACATTTGTTTCACTTGTATACGTGTGGTGTGTTAAAAATTTCCAAAACCTTCCGGAATTTAACATGTATTTGCATAGTGTCTGAAACAGGAGCAGTTTTCACAATAAAAATTATCATTAAGATTCTGTTAAGATATAAACTATATTTGAGGAGAAGAACATTCCTACTTAGCTTTAGTTTAATGTTTTAAGTAAAAACTTTCTTTGTTGCTCCATGACAAGTTTTATTAAAAGCCATAGAATGTGGCTAATTTTGAAGTACAAGATTAAGGCATATTCTGAAGCCACTTGTTTAAAGCCCTGTTTGTTATGAGATGGAATGCTGGGTGTAGGCTGGTGTGGTTCATACTTGGGATGTAGCATGAAAGACATGTTTTTACCCTCAACAAATATCATCTTTGTTTGAATATCTGTAGTCTGTGTAACCACAGCAAGGTCTTTTTTTCCCCTTAGAATGCATCTCAAACTTCTTTCTTGTGCTTGTTTCACACAGTTTAAAGTAGAGCTGCCCTCCGCTTTTCTGTTTCAGTTTGTTGCAGAATGTGTGAGTTAACACCTGACACCCTTGGTGTGCTTGAGAACTCTAAAATAATAACGAAATCTTGGAATAGATAAATTTACTGTATGAGGACTGAAGCTGTTGTTAATTCCCAAGGCCAGACTGGCTATCTAACAAAGGGTAACGTACTTTTTAAATTGAAATTGTCAATTTATACATATTTAACATTCATCTTTCAAAATGTACTCTAGGAAAAATGGTCTGCTTTCAATTTTGTTTTATTGGATTGAATTTGAAATTTAATAACTAAATGAATCATTCATTAGAATTTGGGGTTTAACTTAGTGGATAAGTTATAATGCCTGCTTTTAAAAAATGTAATTCAGAAGGATACTTGATTTTTAAAAGTTCTTGGGTTTAAATGGAATTAGAGGTCTTAAATGTTATAGTTGTTAGTTTTTAAAACGCTTCTTAAAATGCTATAGCTTCCATAAATTTTTGTCCAGAGATGTCTTCTTGTATACTAGAGTGTTTATTTAATTCAAATGTCTTTTTATCCTTACTGCTTAAAATATGCCTCTTTTACTTTGAAACCATGTGATAGTGGCTGTAAAGTCAATAAAAATAATTTGATTTAATTTGGCTTGAATAATGTAGTAGGTTTTTAAAATTTGATAATGACATGTGATGTAAGTACTAAGTAACACAGCTTTCCTTGTTTGATAGGTGTCTGAGAGTCTGCACACTTGAAACAGACACAAGACAGCTGTTGATAGCCCTGTGGTCAATGTTTTAGGGCAAGCTCTTTGTTCTTGCAATGGAATTTCTAAATAAGCTATCAGAATGAAACCAAAGGGAGTATTTGAGTGTAATTCTTAACCAAGTTCTCAACTGGAGATCAGGCATTCTGAAACTTAATTTAACTATTCTAAATTCTGCTTAAAGATACTGCTTCTTACTCTAAAGGTGATTGTCTCACAATATGGGTTATTGAATGACATCTCTAAACTCAGTGTTGAGAAAGATTGATATTTACATTTAGTCTCTTCAAAGAAGCAGGTTTGGCTATTTTTTATAAAATTAGTTTGACTTTAAATTTACTCTCTTTTTAGAATATATTCATTAATATTACAAAATTTCCCCCCCATGAGAGAGTACAAGGATAAGGAATTCCTAAAGTAATTTAAAGATATAGAACATTTATTTGTTTTAGAGTCAACTCTTCCAATCATATTAAAGTACATCACCTGTCTTCCATAAAGTTAGGATACAATTTCATCCAGTTTCAGTACGACCTCTGTTAGTTAGGATTTCTTTTCTGGATATCTCTAGACTATAGATGATTCATGTAAAGCTTTATATCTATCTTGTAGTTTGTCACAATGATGTTTTCTTGGGTTACTTTGCATCTTCACTTTCAAGCTCCATACCATTTCCATTTCTTGCCTTTGTACTTTTAAACATTTTGTTGTTAAGTTGGAAATATAGTTGAGACTCCTACAACTGGTAGCAGAGATAAAGGACTGGTATAAAATATGTTCAAAGAAAACACTCATCAATTGAATTTGGCCTAATCACCATAGAAATTCATGCTTAGCTGTTTCGATAATGGAAATAGAACTTAATGAATAGTCAAGTTTCCTAGCTTGATATTAATTTATATTGACTTGCTTTCCCTACCCTTTTGTAGAAATGTGAATATGATGTTTTAAAGCTGGGCAACAGAAGAGGGAAAATGGAATTGACAAAAGTTCATGCATCTAAAATAGGAAAATGAATATGTATATTATTTTCCCAGCCTTTTGATGGCATTAGTTCAATGGAAAATCTGAACAGCTAGTCTGTATTTTTGTTATTTTATTGAACCATTCTATCATCTATTCACATTCCTCCCAAAGGATAGCATATTGACACTTTATAGTCTGACTGAGAAAAGCAGTGACATAAACATTTTTTACCAAATAATCTTTTAAAAATTTACAAATTTCCATTTTGCTCTTTTTGCTATTATAAACAACCTTGTGCTTTGTTTGATGATCTCATTGACATAAATTCCTAGAAGTAGAGTTATGAGGCAAAGGATATGTCTGTTTTTAAGAGTTTTGATGCATCTTATCAAATTGCTTTCTGGAAAGATTTGATGCATTTATAAATACTACACATTTTATAGTACCTCAGTGTCAGGTGCTGCACATTGCCTCACACTGTTGTCAGTGTTGAGTAATATAACTGCATTTTTTGGTCAGTCTGAGATAGGTGCAAAGGGATATTTTAAAACTTGTGTATCTTTAGTTTCTAATGGGTTTGACCCCCTACCCCCGCCCTGCCTCATGTCTTGGCTTTTAAATTTAGATTTTATTTTTATCAAAGCTATACTTGGTTTAAAGATTCAGCAGTCTGTAAAACTTATTTTGAAAAATAGCGGACTTCCATACTTCTCCTCCTCTCTGCCCACCCCACAAAAGTAAGAGCTCCCTGCTCACCCAGCTGATTCTTTTTCGTTTACTTGCATAGTGTGAGCGAACGGGCCTCTATTGTCACTTCCTGCTCCTGCTGCATTCATTAGGCATTATCAGTTGATTTCCAGCTTTGAGGGGTGAGGATTTGGTTTTCTTCTATGCACCCAACCTCTGCTACACACATCCCTTCGACTCTAAAGAAGTTGATGCCTTTAATCAACTCCCTGTTTTTAACCCCACCCTTCCTTGTCCTCAGGAATCACCATTCGCTGAGCCTTTGAGGGAGGGGATTTAAAGGACCCCTCTGTTATTTTAGTGAGGTTATAGGATGAATGGATATCAAAATGTGTGTTCTGTCTGCCATCTTTAATTGGAAGTCCTTTTTCTGGTCTTTAGTAATCACTTTTATAAAGTAATAGTTAAAATTATGGGCTATAGAGTCAAGACTGTCTGGGTTTGAATCTGACTTTTCTGTTAACTGGCATTATGACCTCAGACAAGTTGGTTCAAATCTCTAAACCCCATTTTTTTTTCATCTGTGTCATAGGGTTAATGCGATACCTATCTCAGAGTGTCGTTGCGAGAATTAAATGTGATAAGGCATGCAAAGTGTTCTTCACAGTAGAATCTGCTGCCTGGCAGTATCTTGCTATCTGCCAGGCACTTAGTAGGTACACAAACATAGTTGTCGCTGCTGTTGTTACTCCTCTGAATTTCTTGCTCATGCCCTTGGCCCAGTTTTCTAATGGAATGCTTGCCTTTTGCTTCTTGATCAGACATGCCATATACACAGTCTGTCATTGGTCTTCTGTTTTTATTCATGGTACTTGGGATGTGTAATCATATTCCTACTGTTTCATGTTAGAATCTCTACTTTTGTTGTCAGATTTGTTTTTTTGAAAAATGCCTGGTGGTAATAATAAGAAAGAAGGGTATGTGTGAGGGCAAGTGTGTGTGTGGGGGGTAAAACTAGAGATTATTATAGTATTTGGGGCAGTCGATAAAGGAGGACCTGAGAGGCTAAATGAAAAAATGATTATTTTTCATCATGTAAGAGAAAGAATTTTTTTTTTTAACTCCTGAAGTGTATCACACTAGTTTATTTTGTGGACAAATTACCCTCATTTTTAAAAGCCTTCTTGAATGTTCTTCTTATCATCTACTCAGATGGATTTCATCTGAAAACTTAGAGCTTTCAGGTCAGTTTTTCCTTTAATACTCATTTCTATGAAATTGGATCCAAAGTTGATTCTCGAGGGATAAGATTTATCATATCCCCTAAGTTCACGGTATGTAAATAAATTTGCTTTCTTTTGGATATCGTAAATAAAATGAAATGGCAGATATATTGATATTTCAAGGTTGTATTTACAGATACTTAACTCATCCTTTTAGGTTTCATTTTGCTGGTTTGTCATTTTAGGCAGTATGGATTTATTGTTTTATTTGTATTTGTTTCGTCTTAGTTTTATAATTAATTAACTTTATGATCTTTAAATAACAGTTCGTCTAAATTTGATCTCTCCACAGATTCGGACCAGGATGTAGCACTCAAACTTGCCCAGGAGCGAGCTGAAATAGTTGCTAAATATGACAGAGTAAGTATTCATATTTACTCTTTGACTAAGTTTTATTAGGAAAAAAAAACATATAAATAGAAATGGATTTGCTTTTTGGAGAGCTTAAATTACAGAAGAAGTTTATTTACTTCATGTGACCATTGAAGTCATCTTTTTTCTCTGACTTCATCTCTAAATTTTCTCCCCCTCCTTCCCTCGGCTCTAGCCGCTCCAATCTCTTGCTGTTCTTTCAACACACCGGGCTTGCTTCTGCCTCAGGGCCTTTGCAATGGCTTTTTCGTCTTCCTAGAACTCGTATATCCTGGGTATTCTCATGCCTCGTTGCCTTACCTCTTTCCTATCTTTACCCAGATAATACCTTCTTAGTGAGATCTCTACCACACTGTTTGATACTTCCCCTCACCCCTTGCACTCCGTATCCCCTTTCTCTTCCTTATTTTTCACCATAGCACTTACTACGTCTGTGTACCATATATAATACTATTACTTTGTTTGTTGTCTGCTCACACTCCTAGAATGTAAACTCTCTGAGGGTAAGAATTTCTTTTATTGATTTACTCTTGTATCCTAAATAACTAGAAGGTTCCTGACTCATACTAAGTATTTAATAAATATTTTAATATGTTAGTATGTAGAATTAAATACCCATTTTATTCATAATTCATATGTGTTATTGAAAATTTAACCTGGATCTGAAAATTTCAATTTATACACTTATATATAACCTCCATTAGCATTTTATCCTTATATTAGTTATGGAATCTGGTTTTCGATGCCCTAGGAAATCACAATTGTCAATGGTTGACTTGTCTCATTATTACCTTACCTCTCGAAGTCTGCGATGAGTCTCAGCAGTTATTTATAAATGTCATATTTTATATCACTTGCATGTAATTTCATATGTGTTATTTTTGATTATTTGTGAGAATAACAGGAGCATAAAATTACACAAGGCCATTTGGACTGTGCCCTGCTTCCAGGGAGCATACAGGCAGTGTGCAACTCACTTGTTATGTTCCCAGGTTCATTATTAAGTTGGTAGTTTGTAACATGAGACAGTTTCCCATTATTGTGATTAGGTTTTAGTGTAGTCCATGAAAAACCTAATTAATTTATTTGACCGCTTAACTGGTTTAAAACCATTAAGAACTATCATTCATTCATGCTTGCGTGCATTTTTTTTTTTCATGCAGCTAACACTTAGTGACCAGGCTACGTGTCGTGCCAGGCCCTGGGGATGCACACTATAGACATGAATTAGAGCACTCCATGCCCACAAGAAGCTCCCGGCCTATTCGGAGGAGAACACATGAGCAGACTATTATAAAACATACTCAGATGGAGGGGTCCACAGGACAGTTGGGTATTGAGTCTGAAATTTGAGTGGTTGGTATAGACAGTGACATTTGGGGTTCTTGCACCAACAGTGCTGGTTAGCCTTAAGGATAGAGTGGGAGAGCAGTGACTGAGGACAGAGCTCCGGGCACTCATACAGTGAAAGGCACCCATGAAAAAGCCATCAGAAGAAGAGTTAGAGAGGGACAAGGAGTGGCATGGCATGATGAAGACTCAGGAATAGGGAGTGAGCCACACTGACAGGTGCACCGAAAAAATCCGTTAGTCAGGGGCTGAAGCAGGCCCCCCCGGTTTTGGCAATGGGAGATCATTTCTGACCTTGGCAGGATAGTGTCAGAGCTGATATAAAAATGAAGAGACAAAGCTGATAGCTCATTCTTCTGCGAAGTTTGGATGAAAAGACAAGAAATACTTTTTTTCTAAAACAGGTTCACTTTAGAACTTTAAAGTTCTGCAGTTCATTGCTGAGTAGTTTTCTTATTCTCCATTGCTCCCTCCTTCCCAGGTTCTCACAGGAACCCAAATCTGATCAAGGCTTAGCTGCATGTCAGCTGTTGTTGACATACAGTATCTTCCAAAGTTTGTAACTAGGAAATAGTGATTATATGCAAAAATAGTTGTTTTTTAAAAAGTTAATTAACGCAAACAATGCCTCATTTCCAACTCTTACTGAAGATGCAAAATATCCCAAGAAAACATCATTGTGACAAACTATAAGATATAAAGCTTTACATGAATCATCTGTAGTCTAGAGATTTTCAGAAAAGAAAACCTAACAGGTTGTACTGGAACTGGATGAAATTATATCCTAACTTTATGGAAGAAAGATGATGTACTTTAATATGATTGGAATAGTTGACTCTAAAACAAATAAATATTCTATAAATGTTTTTATGTTAGTACATGAAAAATAATTTTTTGGGGTCTTTTTATTTTAAAAAATTATTTAGTTTTATAGATTCTCAATAACACCCTTCTTGTCCCCTATTATAGGGACGAGAAGGTGCAGAGATTGAGCCTTGGGAAGATGCTGATTACCTTGTTTACAAAGTCACGGACAGATTTGGCTTTTTACAGTAAGTTTCAGTGATTGAAAGCTAACTTTTTTATTATAATGTTTCTGTGGACACCTATTATATTGATTTTCTTTATTTTTAATAACATTGCTGTGAATAAGATTCCAGGACTGGCCCTGCAGCACACTTTTTGTTATTAAATTCCTGGCATTTTTAACCTCTATGATTGAAATGAAACTATTTTGTAAGAATACAATTTTTATTATTTGTTGTATTTTAGTAAGTATTAAGTGCAACAAATGAGTTATATTAATAATTTAGCAGAATTAAATGGAAATGAATAACAATTTGTATTTCCGAAATAATTATAAAACATTTCATTTTACACAAATGCATTTAGAAAATAATTAGCAGTTATAACTTTAGTGTTATGCAGCCTGAAAACGGGCAATGAAAAGAAATGCCATTGATCTTCCTTATAGTTGTAAATGTATTCGTGTTATTGCTTCTCAAATTAATTCCATTTATCCTGAGTCTGTTATATGATGAGCTGAGGGAGGTCTAGACCACTACAAAGTGGTTGAAAGGATTTTGACTCTTAAAAACATTCTGCAAATGGTGTGAATCTGCCTGGTCTGGTTCTGGCATTGTTTGGTGAGACTCCCCTGGGCTGGAGACTTCTCTTCAACTCTAAAGTTTGTTTGGTTCCATACAATTCGATGATTAACTTACTTTTCATTCAAATATATTCTTTTTCAGCCTTATTTATTATAAATAGGAAAAGGCCAGAGATTTTTATTTTATGACATATGATTAAATTTGAAGGAAAAAATACAATTTCTTCTATAGTTCGTTCATAGCAGTAACTTACAGTATTCAGACCTTGTTTCCTCTTTCTGTTCAGTTTTCTTCCATTTAGAAAGTATTTTGTTGTATCATGTTTTTATCAGGTAAAACAAGCAAACAGACAAACAGTTTGGGAGTTAGAGAATATGTGCTCTTCCTGTGGCTTTGCGGGGCTCAGTTAACCATTTTATGCCTCATCTATAAACAGAAATCATTAACTACATACTTTACAGTGTAGTAGAGGACTTGAAGAAATAAAATGATAGACTTCTATATAAAGATCTGGACAAATGAGAGGTATTATTATACTTAATGGCATTAGAATACTCAAAATGTACTCCTGAGTAGTTATAATTAGAAAATTTTGGACTTCAACAGACTAACAGAGCAGTATTTAACTAACTATGATGAAAATACTCTTCTTAAATTAACCCCCCACTTCCACTTTTTTTTTTTTAAGTAAATCATGCTTGGCCACAAATGTGGCAGGAAGTGATCACACATTTGTGTGGGTTAATGTGCACATCTGAGATATATGAGTGAAGTTTTGAAGGACAATTAGCATTTAGCAATCAGCATTTGAACATTTAGCACTGTTAGGATCAGTGCGCCCCAAACTTGCCTGCACATTAAAGTCAGCTTGGAAAATTTTTTTTAAATAGATTTCTGGGATCTATCCCAGATTTCAATTCAGAAGGTGGGATACTACTCAGCTCATTTTGACTTCCCCAAGTGTTTCTGATGGGAATGAGCCACTATAAAAGATGTTTTAATTATATAATAGTCTAATATAGTACAAAATATATATGAAAAATCTGTTTATTCCAAAAAGATCTAACAATTACCTGAATTCTCTTTTCCTGTTGCCTGAAACAATCTGAACTAGGTCCTGGCCCAAGAACCTAGCCTGTATTTGGCAGTCTAAAAATTACACTCAGTTATTTCACGTTTGTTTTTCACCCTCTCTGCTAAGGTCCATTTGGCACTAGTGGAGGGGAAAGTCAATCAGTAGTTTATCTTAATAATGTTAGGTAATATTTATTGAGCACTTACTGTATCCCAGGCACTGTTCCAAGCTCTTTACATGGATTAATTTACTTATTCCTCTCAAAATCTCTTTGGCATAGGTACTCTTTTTACCTTTTCCTTTTGTTTAGTTGAAACTGAAACGCAAAGAGGTCTCGCACCTTGCCCAGTTGTGCTGACAGCACGTGTCAGATCTGGCACGTGGACCTTAGCAGTCTTACGGCATAGCTTGTGTTGTGAACTTCTGCATTATACGGCCTGTTCCTGCTCTCTTATATTTTTAATAAGAAAAACCCAGAAGAAGGCTTCAAAATGCCGAGGAAGAAAATTAAAGGGGAGAAAGGAGTGCCTAAAGAGAAAGGGTCCTGTTTGAAATGATCACATCTACTGACATATACTCATATAGCTAAGCTCTCCACTTTTTTGAAAACGAAGCCGATTGGTACCAGTTCTCATACTATCAGACTAATTTTTTATTTACTCCATGTTGCAGTTCTGAGGCAGGCAGCGCAAATGAAAACAATGAAGCGTAGACATGCATTTTAGCGTAATGTTAGGCTTTATTAAATTTCACCAAAGCCATTGATTTTTGTTTCAATGCCTACTTCAGTAAAACTCTTTTTTCCAGAAGTGGCTGCTGATGGCTTTTATTACTTGTCACTGTAGACCGGAGTTTTGTGTGCGGTGGAAGAAAGGCGCGTGGCCGGACATTTAGATATTGCTCGCTGTCACACACCTTGATGAAAGAGTATTTCTTTCTGCTATCTTAGTTCTTTGCAGTTCGGTTCTCCAATTTCGATTGGTTCTCCAATGAAATTGTGTTTTCAGTGTCAATATCAATACAATGCAATGGCAAAAACTAACTTTGTAGCCTTCTCTGAGGGCTGCTGACTTCATACCTAATTATAGGCTTAGTAAGTTAAATTACTTGTTATGATATGTGAAGAAGGATGACAGTAATTAGCAAATGCAGTACAGGACTAACTTGGTTTTATAACAGATTTCACAATAAATATGAAATCTGTTGCCAAACCAGCTTGGCTCGATGCTGGAACAAGAATGTCTTTGTTTGGTACTCGGAACCGGGGGGTCCGCCCCAGTCGGTTTGCCTGTGATGGAGTGACAGACAGATTGAGCTTATTTAAGAAGTTAGAGAACTTTAAACATTTTCATCAAAAATAGTCATTGCTAGTTTGCTCAACAAAGAATGCTTGGTATTTGGATAAGATAGATAATGCTTTTAGGTCACAAGTTATTAATAGAAGAATTAGAAGTTCTACCCAAAATATAAATTTAATTACAAGCTTCAGATTTTCAATTACTTATCAAAATGTTTATATTTATAAGATTTAGCTGATTGTAGTTTGCTACGACTATATAAATATTCGAAAACTAGAATAAAGGTGTTTTTGTTTTTAAAGAATATCTGTTTTGATGGCAAGGGCTTGAGAACTCTTTCTACCCATCTAATAATTTGACTCAAGTAAATCTAAGTTTAGACAAACTTAATAGCAAAAGAAAAACAATTTGATTAAAAATTGGGCTGAGGATCTGCATAGATGTTTTCCCAAAGAAAGACATCCATGTGGCCAACAGCAAAAGATGCTAACCATCACTAATCATCAGGGAAATGCAAATCAAGGCTTCAAAGAACTATCACCTCACACCAGTTAGAATGCTTCTTACCAAAAGGCAAGAAATAATAAGTGTTGGTGATGAGGATGTGGAGAAAAGGGAACCCTTGTGCACTGCTGTGGAAGTGTAAACTGGTACAACTACTATGGAAAACAGTATAGAGGCTCTGCAGAAAATTAAAAATAGAACTACTGTATGACCCAGCAATTCCACTTGTGGGTATTTCTTGAAAGGAAATTAAATCATCTCTAGTCCTATGTCCATTGCAGCATTATTCACAATAGCCAGGACATGGAAACAACCTAAGTGTCGACTGACAGATGAACGGAAAAGAAAGTGTCATATACGTTCAAACGTACATACTCAATGGAATATTACTCAGCCATAAAAAAAAAAAAAAAAAAAAGGAAATCTTGCCATTTGTGACAACATGGATGGACCTTTATGGAATTATGCTAAGTGACGAGTCAGATAGAGAAAGACAAATCCTGTATGATATCACTTATATGTGGCATCTTTAAAAAAATTAACAAAGTCATAGATACAGAAAACAGATTGGTGGGTGCCAGAGGTGGGAGGTGAGGGGTAAGGGAAATGGGTGAAGGTGGCCAAAAGGTACAAACTTCCCATTATAAGGTAATAATTCCTGGATGTATGTACAGCATGGTGACTGGAGTCCACAGTACTGTTTTGTATGTTTGAAAGTTGTGAGGGAGTAGATCTTAAAAGTTCTCATCAAGAGTTAAAAAATAAAAAATCTAACCTAAGTATGTTTGGTGATGGATGCTAACTACACTTAATGTAACCATATTCGCATATATTTACAACATTCGCATATATGAAATCTTTATGTTGTACGCCTAGAACTAATATATTGTTATATGTCAGTTATGTCTCAATTTTAAAATAAATAAATGCACATTAAAAACATCTTATATAGAAGGAGCTCAATAACTAATTGGAGCTCATGATGGGGGCTACATAGGCAACCAGACTCTAGTGGGGTTGCAACAAGCAAAAGGAAATGATGTAAAGTATTGGGGTGGAGGAAAACCAAGACCAAAACCAAGACCAAAACCAATCCTGGATTTTGCCTAAGGCTGACCTTGGTTGCATGCATATTCTGGCATCTCTTTCTCCCATGGTTTCCATAGCATGGTTTGAGGTTAAGGTGGAGGAGCGTGCTGTGTGCATTTCTGTCTCATCTTGAATTTCACAAAGCAGTTCATTCTGCAGGACCTGCCCAACACAGGCTGTGTGGCCTGAGCAGATGATCAGCTTCATTCCACAGACAAGTGCAAAACTTGGTTCTGATTCAGGGTTGAGACTAGGCACAATTAGAGTAGGTCTGTCAGTCTTGTTTAGTAAATAAGAGACCAAAGAAATGCAACCAGCCACTTCAAAGAACTTGTCCTGTGGTCGGCAGCCATAGATGGCACATCATTTACAGTTAAGAATGTTCAAATTAACATGTGTCAGTATCAGCTCAAATCAGCTGTACAAAAGTTTGCCCTTGCCCAGGGCAGCCCACCCACCCAGAAATGCCATTCTTGCTGTGCACAAAGGGTGCCAAATGTTCTTATTCCTTCCAGCTGTCCCTGCTGACCTAATCACCTAGGAAGTACACTCCAGCAGTGTCTACAAGCCCTCTTCTGCCGGTCAATGAAGAACGGATAGGTGCACTTTTAAACCAGAAGTTATATCCTGTACCAGTCGTACATCATTGGCCCCAGTAATCAGGATTGCAAGTTAGGGAAATTTAGACTAATAGCATAATGAAAGCTATAAAACAACAACAACAACAACAACACAGTGTCACATGAATAAAAGTGAGTGGACACTTTATGTTAAAAAAAAAAAAAGCTTTTTAAAATTTAATCCTCAAAATTTCTTGTCTTTTTGAGAATTGAGTTTTTAACCTTTTCTTCATATATTCCTGCACAGTCTGAAGATCTCATTGATCTTAATTTGAACCCACTGGGTTAGATCATGCTAAACAAATCTACATTAGACTAAGTGCCTGTGACTAAGTGAAAGTGCTATGAAATGAGGGGTTTGGACCATCTAAGATCACTTTCAGCTCTTAAGCTTTTGTCAGTTCCGTTGCTGCAGCTTCCTGGCTCACCTAAAGGCTCTTCAGAGTAGCAAACGAGTGCCTTTGAAAATACCGGACTCTTGAATACACATGTCTTGTACTCTGGAAAGTGGTTTTATTTGGTCTCAAGAATATGTACATATCATGGCCAAAACATCAATACTACTGAGATAGCAACTCGAAGCCCATAACTTTGTTTATGGCTAGCACATTGTTTTTACATTGCTGACGGTTAATACAAGAGTTTCAGTATATTTTATATTAGGTGATATCACAAAATTACCATGTCAGAAAAGTAAATTTGATCTTTTATTGTACATCTAAAAAACCATCCCCATTGAAGTTTTGACAAATGAAGCTTTCTGTATTTACAGAATAAACATCGAAGTTTTTTTCTTAATTCATATATCTGAGGCAGTTTTATTTCCTTATACAAATTTTTAAAAACAATCATTTATTATAGGCCATGGTTGGAGCTGGAGAGTGGAGGTGATAGTCTAGAGTAGAGATTGGCAAACGGTGGCCTGCAGGCCAAACCCATCTCAGCACCTGTTTTTGTAAAAAATATTATGGAAACAATACCACACTCAGTTCTCATCTTGTCTGTGTCTGCTTTCACAATGCAACACTGGAGTTGAGTAATTATGAAAAAGACTGTATGGTCCATAAAGCCTAAAATATTTACTATTTAAAGATTTGCCTTTACAGACGAAGGTTGCTGTCTCCTGGTCTGAGCAGTGCTGTACAGTAGAACTCTGTGTCTTGGTGGGAATGCTCTTTCTGTGCCTGCACTGTCACCCATGGTGACCTCTGTCTGCCTATCGTGCACTTGAACTGTGGCTAGTGAGACCGAGGAACTGACTTTTAAATTTTGTTTAATTTTAATCTACATTTAAAATTAAATAGTCACATGTGGCTAGAGATTATTAGACAGTGCTGTCTAGAGATTTGAAGATAGGGGACATGTGGTTACAGATTGCTAAGTGTTTTGTATTGAACTCGGTGGAACAGAAACTGTGTAACTCTTGTGATGACAAATGAATGCTTACACCTATCGTTGTAATGTTTTCAAAGTTCTCTGTGATTTCAGGTACTTCACATGTCCCGTTTTTTTTCTCTGCAGTGAGGAAGAACTGCCCTATCATAATGCAGCTGTGGAACGGGTAAGGCCAGCTCTGCACTTACTTAACAGTTACGGACGAATTGTGTTTGTCAGGAAAATAAAACCCACTGCCTTTATGACTTTGAGTGCCATATTAAATGTAAATGAGGAAGTCACTATTAGAATTTGACCCTAAATATGTCACTGTGAGAAAGGAGTGAAATTAATGGTAAAGTAATTTTAGGAGACATTTGTTGGAGCTTCTGCTAGGTACTTGAGGAAAGGACAGGTAGCACTTCGGGAGAAGGCCTGCATTCGGGACAGGTGGTTCTCAGCCTAGGTGCGCTCCCGAGGCGGGGTCTCCAGAGAGCTCGGCTGCTGGGGACCCACCGCAGTCTGTGAGCCAGCCTTCCTGCGGGGGAGCCTGGGCAGGTGATCCGTAAGAGCTTCACAAGTGATCCTCTTGCCCCTGTGGCTAATAAAGTGTCCTTCTAGAGAGGCGGCTCTTTGGAACACAGCTGTTCCATGAGGTTTTAATCAGCTTTCCCACACTCAACAGCAACCAAGTTAGTTTGCTGTAGTCAAAAAAGGATACTTGGAGAAGTCATATATGTTAAACCTGTCACCTTTTTTGGTAGCCCGTTTCCCATCTCTTCACTGTAGTTGTCTGGGGAGCTGGTTCCACGGCTGGGTATGCATGAGAACTGGGGACTGAAGGTTTTAAAGTTACTCAGAATCTCCCCCTGTCCCTTCTCTATTTTTTTTCTGTACTGAAAATAAATTTTAGAATGAGAGGGAGGCTATTGCTTGTGATTATCTCAGTTTGTTTATATTTGATGGGGAAGGAGGCTGAGTTTCAGATAATAGAGATAAAATTAGAACTGGAATTTTAAAAATCTTCTAGAAACTTTCTAAAATCAAATTTTCTTAAGATAAAAAACCGTAGCATAACTTTGAGATGTAAACAAAATTGCCATTTTACATGTATAAAAACCCCTGTAGGTACCGCCTGCAATTGAATTCTCTTGTAAATGCCTGATTTTCTCTGTGTCATCAACATTGATGTTTTGGCAAAAGAATTTCTTTTAGTAGCTGCATTACTGCGTTGTGCTGGACTAAGTGCTGCCTAGAATATTAGGATCAATTAAGACATAGTTTCTGCCTTGGGCATGCTCGCTGTGCTCAGGGACCGAGGTAGCTCAAGCGAGGCGATGTGTGGGAGGTTATTGGTGGCTTTCGGGAGCACAGTATTAGTGAAATGAGATGGTAGTGCTGTGGTGGGGAAGGCAGCTTCCCATGGCTAAGGAATGAATGATAAGGAAGTGATGATAACAGTGACCACTTTCTAAATTCTGCCTCTGATGAATTTCTACCAGTCTTCTTTGAAATGGGAGCATAAGGATTTGTTTGCATTCTCTGACCATTCTCTCTCTTGTCTAATACCCTGATTTCACTAATCCTTGGACCCCGCTGATACCACCACTGTTTTATTATCCCTCAGCACACTGACGTCGTCATTTTTCTCTCTTCCCAGCTCAGACTGGAACGGCACAGTCACTCGCATATACCTACACCTCCCCTCACCTCTCTCGCCTCTTCTGGGCTAATCTACAGCCCTAGTGAAAGCCAGCTTTTTGCTGCTGCAGTGCCTGCCCCTGCAGGACTAAGTGCAACTAGGAAAAGACTCACACTGATGCCCACTGGTTTACCTTTAATTCATGGCCGCAACCTCAGGAGCATGAGCGCTACGTGGAAATCCTCCCATCTCTCCTGAGTGAATGTCTGCTCCCGTTTTAACCACTGCAACCTTTTCTTCTCTCCTCGACCTCCAGCACCTTCTTCTCCATCCTCAGCTAATGTTCTTGTGTCTTATTTCTTATAAGAATAGAAGCAATCAGAAGAGCTTCCACAGGCTTTCATAGCCGCATCTACCCACCTGTCGTCATCTGTGCCCAAAGCTCTACTTCCTGTGCATACGGATGCTGCTTGTTCAGGGTCATTCTTCTCTCTCCTGAAGTCTTTTTCTTTCTACTTGACTGTTCCCAATCAGAGTAAAATCTGTTCTCATTCCCATTTTGAAAAAAAGCAAACCAATCTTTTGACCCCACTTCCACCTCAGCTACTGCCCGGATTCCTTACCGCGTGCTCTGTTGCCCTAACTCGTGAAAGAGGTGCCTGTGTACTCTTTTCCATTTCTTTCCTGCAATTCTTCCTTGGTCTCTAGTTACCTCTCTGCTGTTACATTGGGTAGTCGGTTCCCAATCTTCCCCTTGATCTGCCCGCAGCATTTGACCTGGTTCGTTCCTGTCTCGTTCTTACACTTTCTCCATTCTTGGCCTTCAGAACTCAATACTCTCCTCACCTTCTTTCCTCACTGGCTGCTCATCCTCAGTTTGCTCTGCATGTTCTTTGTCATCTCCTTGATCTCTACACTTTGGGGTGTCCCATGGCTCTGGCCTTGAACTTCTCTTTCCTGTCTGTATTTCTTCCATGGTAATCTCATCTAGTCTTTTGCTGTTAAATGCCAGCTGCGTGTTGATGACTTGGCTCCCTGAACCCTAGACTTGTGTATTTGTGTATATATATTCACTATGTAGACTTAGATGTCTGACTTAATGTATACACTTGGATGTCTAAGAAATGTTCAAACTGAGGTTTCTGTTATTCTCTTCAAATCCATCCTGTTAGCAGACTTCCCCGTCTCAGTAAATGGGAATGCCACTCTTCTAGTTGTTCACCCTAAATAGGCTGCAGTTATACGTGAAAACTTCTGAGTTACTTCCGACTTTCTTTCCTTCATACCCCACGTTTCTTCTGTTAGCAGTCCTGTGAACTCTGCCTTCCCAATGTATTCAGAATCCAATGACGCCTCACCAGCTCTGCTTCTGCCACCTGGGCCACAGAAACCTCTCTTCCAGAGCCTCCAGCTCCCTGCGCTGCCATTGACCCCTCTCTCCCCGCTCTTATCTGTTCACCAAAAGAGCCAGTGATCCTGTTAAAATAAGTAAGATCATGTTGTTCCCTAATCGCAACATTGTGGTGGCGCCTCATCTTATCCACAGTAAGAGGGAGAGCCCTTAGAATGACCTGCAAAGCCCTGCGTGACCTGGTTTCTGTTAAGTCTCTCATCTTATCTCCTGCTTTCTCTTGCTCACGCCCTGGCCTCCGTAGTGCTTCTCGGGCATGCCGGCCGTACTCCCTCTTCCAGGCCCTTGCCCTGGCTGCTTTCTTTCTTGTGCTCTTCCCCCTGATAGTGACAAATCTCAGTTCCTTCATGTATTTACTGACATGTCCCCTTCAGAAAAACACCCTCTCTGGCCATCATATCTAAAATTGGGAACCGAGAGGTTATGATTAATTACTCCTTTCCCTCCTTTATTGTTCTCTGTAGCACTTAACATTATTTCACACTAAGTATTTTACTTATTTTACTTATTTTTGTTTGTTTGTTTGCCCGTTTCCTCGCTAGGATGTACTCTCTATGAGGGAGTTTTACCTGCTTTGTTCATTGCTGTATCCCCAGAACCTCAAGCAGTTGTACTTAGTATGTGTGCACTAAATGGTGGTTGAATGAATGACCAAATAGATGTAATGAGTGCATTAGAACTAAATATGTTGATTTAAAGACTGGCAGAGATTGTCCTTTTGAGCATTAAATGTGTTTTGTTTGAGAAATCAGAGAAGAATTGAAAGGTGTAACAAAAGTTATCCATATTTGGCAAAATGTAAATCTGGCGACTCAATATTGACTTCTCTCTCCATTGTCCTGAAAGTCCAGCAGTCTGGGAACCAGTGTGATATAGAGGATTCAAGAAATGAGACAATGAAGAAAAGAAGAAATATAAGAAAAAAGCTAGTAGAGGGATGCTAACAAATTTTTTATTTGTTTTTTAAAGATATTTGCCTGTGCAATAAAAGGTCTGCTACATAGTGCAATCAAGCTTATAGTTAATTGGTTGTTTGAAGAGTTTAATATAATAGGAAGTCACTAAAAAAGTGACCTACATACACCGTAATGGTTTAACATGAGACACAGTTTTACATTCCTTTGCCAGTCTTTTCTTGGGAGAGGAGCAGGATTCCGAGGCTGCTGATTGAGATTCCATTATGCCTTTCATACATAAGCTGCACTCATATTGCATGGTCTGCCTTTTACAGTTTTGGTTTCTTTAAACTAGAATGAGAACTTAGACACATGCAAAGCAGTATAAGGCTAGAAATTTTTTAGTTTATCAAGATTTCTCCCAATTTTTCTGGTTTAACTTTAGTTTATGTATTCTTCAGTGACTGCCAAACTCTGGCCATTTCTAGGAAACTAATAAATTCTACATGTATGACTTCATTGAATAAAATCAGTGGAATGATAGCCTTGCTGAAATCTACAAGTGTTTATTAATCTTTACAAAGCATACACACGAAGCATGCACTTCTTGTCATTTGGGAAGACTTGTGCACTAATGCAGTCAAGTAATCATGGCTTTTGTTCCAGGTTTGCCAGTGTATTATTTTACATAAAGCGGTTCTCTGTTTAAAACAAGGATAGTAGTAGGCAGTCCCTTATAAGAGGATTAGTGTTGATATTTGCAAAGTGCTGTGGGTTCCCCCAAACAGGCATTTATAACAAATAAACATAACAAATATCTTATTATGTTTACTCTGCAGAGAATAATATTAATAATGGATCATATTGTTTCTTTCAGCTTATTGATGTTTTTAATAAGGAGGAAAGGATATGTAAAAAAAAAAACCTATGAATTTTTATGGATTCAGCCATTCTTGTATGTGGCACAATATCTTGCATGGCTTACAAACTAATTGGAGCCCATTTATATCTTTCAGAACTATATTTTAATTTTCTGTGGTTGGAAATATTACTCAAAATATATGACCGATAGACTTTTTCAGTGTTACTTTTGTCAAAACTGGACGCTTTCCTTCTTGTACTTCTTGTCCAATCCTGACCTCTGCTGGTGAGGTCTAGGTGTGCGTGGCTCTGGTCAACTTCACCGTCGGTCATGCATCCTAACATTCTGATAGGAGAGACAAAAAAAGCAACTGAAGACTTGAACTTAAAGTTCTAAGATGTCTTATTCTAGAGGAGAAGGCTAGTTAATATCCATCCATGCATTTTGTGTATGTTTAGCCTTTATGTGATTATTAATCATGTTAATAGTAGGAAGAGTCTTGGACTAGATAGAAGTTAATGCTATGCATGATCAACAGTTGTTCTTTTTTCTTTCTTTTTTTTAAATTAAATTTATTAGAGTGACATTTGTTAGTAAGATTATATAAGTTTCAAGTGTACAATATTATATTATATCATCTGTATATTGCATTGTGTGCTCATCACCCAAAGTTTAGTCTCCTGTCACCATCTATTTGACCCCTTTACCCTCTTTTAGACAGTTGTTAAGTACATGCTAGTCCTCCATAGGGTTAAAAATATAGTCTCAGCTCACTGAGGTTGAGAAGAAACAAAGAAGATATTGGTCCCAGTTTTAATCCTTACACTCCCTTGCCCCAATAGGAGGGGCCAGTCCTTACTCAGGGGGGGACAGCAATTTAAAACAACCAAGTATCAGATCGCACATTTCAAACGGAAGATCAGTTCTTTCCTGAAAACAGCTCCTGGGAAGAAAAGTACACAACATACCAATTTGTAGTCAGTGGAAGTAATGGAGAGACAGAAAAGGGAGTATTGGATAGAGATTAAGACTTCTATGTCATTTTCCTTTTGATATATGTTGTTCTGACTTTCTCAGGAAAGAATTGTCTTCTAGTAGGATCTCCCATATGATTTTAAAAATTGCAGTGATGCACATATCTAGTACCCAGATCTTAGTTCTTGAATACCATTGCCATGAAAAAGAGCCACTGTTTCGGAAAGAAATGGCTAGTGAAGGTCTATGTAGAAAAATTATAAAGTGAATCTCAATTATTTTGTGCCAGAAAGGGTATGTCTCAAGGATCCACTTGAAGAGAGAGATCTTCAGCCAAATAAGAGGCAGTTCTACCAAATTTGGGACAATTTTAGCTTCAAAAAGAATGATGATAAAAGATTATAGTATTATAACATTGATAGAATAATTCTTTGTACTATAGTGATATGAAAAGGTGGGGAGGAGCTAGAAAGGAAAAACATTTTAATAAAAAAGTCACTTAATAATATAGAAGGAATCATAGAATTATAAAAAAATACATCATTTCACCATCATCAGAATCAGAACTGATTCAGACAGGCATGTGGATGATAAGATCACTGAATAGAGTTGTTAAGGAAAAGAGTGTCCACATCGTCTCAAAGTGCACCACACAGATTACTTATTAGTTATAAAAGAGGAGTTCTCTGTTACTTAATGGAGAAATTGGAAAAATACCACTTAATCAATGGATCAAATGTTACATCATTGATAGTGGTACAGATCGACATGATATGTCTCTGGGTGCGATGCAATGGGAAAGATACAACATCACCTGTGTAATATTCCTGTCAAAATGTAAGAGAAATGATCAGACTGATCCAGATAGTGTGGCTTGGACTCTTCAAAAAATGTCAGTGTCACGAAAGACAGAAAAAGGCCAGAGGACTGTTCCAGAGCAAAGGGAAGTAAAGAGATGGGCCAGTAGGCGCAGCGCTTGACCCATGATTAGATTTTGAGTCTCCCCATCCAACCCACAGACAAACAGCTATGAAGGACACTTTTACAGCAGGTGTGGAATTTGGGATATGGATTGTTTATTAGGTAATAATGAAGGTAGTCATAAACTAGTTTTAAGTTTTTTCGGTGCAATAGTGGTACTCTGATTATATATGAAATATGATTTTATTTGTGGGTTGATACATACTCAAACTTTTTGGAGATGAAATATTCATGATGTCTGTGATTTTCTAACAGATCAGCCAAAACACAAAAAGTAAAAACAGAAACCACCCCAATATAAATAGATGAAATGAGGCAAAATGTAATAATCGGTAGATTTGCTAAAGTATGTATAAGTATATGGTGTACTGTTCTTCCAGCTTTTCTGTGGGTTTGAAATATTTCAGAATAAAAATTGAAAAGTAAGATGTCTGTGTATAAAGGCAACACTGTTATTTTATATCATTTTTGTATAGACATCTAACATTAGTAGTTCTGCCTTTGGCAGCACTTTGAACAGTGTTAACAGCATGGAAGAATGATATCATTTCTATCATTATGCTACATAAGAGATACTATTATAACTCACTTCTGGTTACTTCAGTATTATAATGATTGAACTGCTATCAAAACTATTTATGATTTTGGTGTGTCCATTTATATTCATTCTTCTTACCCCTTCTACCTCCAGAACCACAGAATACTATTAATTGCTTCACGATGTCGTTTACTTGTCTTTCTTTACTCATGTAAATTATGTATAACTTTAAAATGTTTATTGAACTTTTCTTATATACCAGCCGCAGTTTTAGGTGATGAAAGTAGAAGAGGAATATATGATATGGTTCCTGTACCCAGGAGTTCATACTTTAATATTAATAATATGACTTAAGCCAGCTAAAATGTAGGTGTTAGATACTGTAACAATAATAATAATTCTCATTTTATAGAGAAGGAAACAAAGATATGGAAAGGTTAAGTAACTTGCCCTAAATGAAACAAATAAGAAGCAGTAAGACTCAGATTTGAACCCAGAACAACCGAGTCCTTAGTCAACACTATGAAATGCTAAGCAAGCAGTTAATTTTGCTTGGGGCGTGAAGGCATTTGGAAGGTTCCAGACCGCTGAAATTTGTCTGAGTCTTGAGAAGAGTGCATAGGATTTTGCCAAATGGTGATGAGGAAGAGCATCACAGGCAGATGAATAGCAAACATTGGTCAAAGAGGCATGAAGATACATTGTGTTTTGGGAATGACAAATAATTCAGTGCGGCTAAATCATAAAAGTAGCAGGAAGTGAAACTGGAAGGTGAGTTAGGGCTATATTGTGAAGGGCCATCCATATAGAAGTTGGAACTTTATTTGTAGATAATGGGTAGCCATTAAGGGATTTTTAATTGGAATGCATTTTAAAACTTGTGATAGCAATGTGGAGGATGGATTGAAGAGTCAGGGCTACTCATAAGGAGTTACTGATTCCATCTAGGAATTAGGATTGCCTAAACTAGGGCTGAGGGCATGATGGAAGCAAGAGACATGGATGGGACCAGCAGAATATACTTTGGATATGAGAAGGAAGATAAAATGAAGACTGGAAACAACTGAAGGTTCTAGTTGTATTGACTTAGTGGGCTGTGATGCTGTTGATTTGTGTTAGGGAAGAGAAGGATAATAGCAGCATGGTTAGGGAGATGGTTTTGGATATGCTGAGTTTGTTGAAACTTGTGGTTTGAAATTCTAACTTGGCTGTTGTATTCTAGTTTGTGTTGGTGTTATTGAGTCGATGGCAAGATGATTTCCTTAACCTGTTTTTCTAGAGCACATAAGTTCACATTTATTGCATGTGTTTTCAGTTACTTCTTGTGTTAGAATAAGTTCTAAAATAGTCAACTGTAGCATGTTTGGTGATAAAGTATATTTTATCCATGAATTATAATAGATTCATAAGTCAGGGGGAAAAGACATTAATATGCATTCAAGGCTTGTATAGATGAGCAGATGGTATCATGGAGTTAACATTTAAACCTGATTAAGCTACTGATAGATAATTTTTAAAATCTGTGGCCTGGGAGTTTTTCCCAAGTGTATCATTTTTGTTTTTTGCTATAGGGGAAAGAACAGCATACTTAATGATTCTTAAAATTGTGTGTATGTGTTTTGTCTTCACATGTGAGAATTTGTAGCATTTAAAATAATTTATATATATGATAAGCATTAGAATACCAAAGTGTGCCATTACAAAAGAGAATAACTACTTCTTAAAGTGATTAACTGATAATTCATAATCATAAAAATGAAAGGTAGCGAGACCTAGGCTAGATCTCAGCAGGGCTGTTCATGGCAAAGTGTATATTGTTATACTCGTGGGTTGGCTTGAATTATTTGATTCTTTCCTGTTGGTGGAGAAAAGGATTATGCTTTCAAGAAGTCAAGGGAGGAAGTGCAGAAAAACGAGAAAAAAAAAAACCCCACCAAATTGCAGCTTAGATCAATCTTAATTTTTCATAGCTTGGCCTTCTCTGAAGTCACATTTAGCAAGAACATTAATTAGATTTCAGTGCCCTACTGAGTTTTAAAATTAAACATATTTCTGGAACCATCTGCAACATTTTATCACTAATAATATGCTGAAGAATATGCTTAGTCTTTTGAAAAATGAGAACTATAACAGAATATCTTTTGCTCACGAGCGATCATTTATTATGAAAACCTCATCAAAATTTTTATAAAGAGTTAAGAAGTAATTAAAAAGAGTTTTAAGAATATGCCTAAAAATAAAATTCTGTAAAAATTTTTTTATTGGTGGAATCCTTTCCTAAATTCAGAGTTTTCTTTGAGATTTTACACCTCTTTTAAATCTAAAAAATATCGATGATGGGCATATCATCTGCCTGTTTGAGGCTGGATTGAAGATAGTAAGGAGCGACTGCTTTCATCCAGAAAAGTGTTTGCCTCAACTAGAGCAGGGACGTGGTGGAGACAAAAGGCATAAGATAAGGGGCTCAGAGTGTGGGTCCTAAAGCTTTGAACCCCTCTTCAAACTTGAACTTACTGGATAGGGGAATTTGGGCAAGTCACTTAACCCCTTTTTACCTCTGTTTCCTTATCTGTAAAATAAAGATGTCTGTACGTACTTCATAGGGTTGTAGTGACTATACATTTTGAGCATAAAATATATCCTCAGAAGAATTTTCTTTCCTATGTAGTCTTCTGTTTCCACTGCGTTTTATTCGGATGCTTATTAAACTTACAGAGGCCTCCAGAAAAGAAAATGTGAGGATTGAGGAGAATTAACAAATAGCAGAATGTCAGCTCACTTATAAGAACAAATTATGCTGGGTTTTGTTCTCATGAAAATGAAATCATTAACTAGATGCCTCCTCTGTGCCCAGGACTGTTCCGAGCAGTAGGGAAATGCGCACATCCTAGCCATTCTGGATGGAGCGGAGTAGTTAGGGGAGAATGTGGGTTGGGTGGGCAGCAGCCGTGGGCATCCTGGTGTGAACCCCGGAAGGAGACAGACTTACCTGGTCACGGGCAGAGGTCACCACAGACTTCTTGGCTGAGCAGGGTGTTTTTTCTTGCCTGAAAGGATGGAGTACAAATGTGCTTTCTGAGAGTTGTCGGGCTCCCAAGAAAAGGGACCGAGGGCCATATGCCCAGTTCTTTTTCTAAATACGCTAGTCATGTAAGTCACTCTCTCACCTTAGGAGAGAGTGAGATATTGGACAGCAGGCCCAGTTCCTTGAGAGGACAATATCCCTCTCCTAGCAACCAAAGAAGTGAGGAGGGAGCATTTTCTGTAGCTCCCTACAGTTCCCCAGCTTTGCCCAAATCCCAAGGTATTGTGACATACAAGATGTTTTCAGCCTCATCTGATACTGTTTTTTTTAGCCCTTTACAGTGCTGAATTATCTACCTATGCGTCTTAGAATATTCTTTCCCACATTCTTTCCCACTGGATAGAAATCTTCAGTTCTTCACATGGGGCTCATCTCCCCTAACATCCTTGGTGGATTTGACTTCTTCCACCATGACCCTGTCTGTTCCTATGTTGTAGCACGTGTCACCATGCTGTAATTTCCATGTCAGTTTTCCTTAGCAAATGGTGAACTTTCTTTTTAGGGCAGCAACTATTACTTATTTTTGTATAATTTTTCAGTGGCATAGTGCTAATTATATATTAATCACTCCACAAATCAATAAATGCCCAATTCTCCTTTTTAAAAATACCCAACTCTGTCACTGAAAACATTAAGATGAAAGGATTCAGTAAAATGTGGGTAAAAGAGAATGTAATTTTGAAGTTGTGTTTTTGTTGCTTCATAAAAGACATTTTAAAATATTTTAAAATTTCCTTTAGGCTTAAATTTCAGTGATTAGTTTAAATGTGTTGGAAAATTTAAACAATTCTTTTCTCTTTACCTATCCCAGTGGAGTGCCCCTATATATCTTAACTTTAGCTACGGAATGCTATTGATACAAAAATAAAATTATTGAACTTTTAAAAAGTTAGATAGGATATTTGCTATCTAATATAGCATAACCTTTTTCATATTCCTTTTTTTAGCAGCATTTTCTTTGACATATTTTTGTAATTTGTAAATAATGAAGCCTTGACGAACAAACAGTAACAATGAATTTCCATTTTATTTTAGCAAAAGCACCTGGAAATTGAAAGAACTACTAAATGGTTGAAAATGCTAAAAGGATGGGAAAAATACAAGAACACTGAAAAGGTAATTAAAAATAATGTTACTTCCTAATGAAACTATACAAGTTCAATGTAGATTTTCCCAGTAAAAGTTTCTCTTTATGAGTATTACTTTCATACTCTTTTTTTAAAAAAGAACTTTAATTGAGTGGAATGCCTCAAATTTGGAGTCTTTGTGTTATAACAGAATATCCAGTTTAAATTGGTTTCAAAAATTAAGAGGATGTATTGGGTGGTCCAGAGGTAGGATGGGTTTCAGAAGTGATTTAATTCAGCTGCTCAGTTACGTTGCCTGTGACTCAATTTCAAACTTTCCACCTCTCTTCTTTGCCTTCTGCAGTGTCAGCTTCACCTTGAGGGTGGCTTGCTTCCCTTTGGAATCAAAATCATTGCAGTAGTTCCAGGCTTCATCTTCATGTGTCACACTGCTCCTTGAAGCAGGAACAGTCTCCTTTTCCAGAAGCTTCTAGCAAACCTCTCCTTAAATCTTTTTGCCCTGCTTTGAGTTTGTGCTTAGTTTTAAATCAATTAAAAAAAAACCACACACATGTATTAATATCACCACCAATCTCATCAGAAAAGTCTTCAAATATTGGTTAACTGTGAAGTTCATGAAGTTCATGAACTGTGGAGGTTTTCCAAAATTCTGATTTTTTTCTTGAAAGGTGCTACTGATATTGTCAGTAGCACCAAATGCTATCAGTGATTTTCCTAAAGAGACAGTCTTACTTCATTTATTTTTGAGAAAATGTTAAACACCCATATCTGAACAACCATAGTTAGTTAATCAGTCATTCTTTCAAGTGATAAGGTGTTCCATGAAAAAGGGGTTGGTTGGGATCATGATTCAAACAATTTCATAAATGCTTTTTCTTGAGGCCAGCACTGTACTTGGGCACGCAGCAAAGTGCTCCGTGCGTATGGCGCCTGCCGTCACTCGGCATGTCAATAAGACATGCATTTGAGAGCTGAGAGTTTATAAAATGGAGCCTCCTGCTTCATCTTAAACTGATGTTTCAGACCGAGCGTGAAGAGGGCAGGGGCCACTAGCACAGCACCACCACTACCGTGGTTTGCCTCAAGTGCCCAGTTTTATGGCCATTGTTTTTCTGCTGTCCGTGCAGAAGTCAGCATAGTGAAAAAGACAGCCAGCATCTTAGCAGTATTATGAGAACAGCTTTGACCTCATAGAACATGCTTCGAGAACTGCTGACATTTAAGCTTCAGTTTCCTCATCTATAAAAAGTGGATAATCATACCCATTTCAAAGGGAGGAAGAGCGAACGGACTAATGCATGTAAAGCACTCAGTACGCACCTTGCGGATAAAAAGCATTCAGTAAGTGTTAGCTGCTGCCATCGTTTTTTTGAAGGGAGATTAGACAATAAAAATATTTTAAGAAAGAAATCCTCCCATAATTCTACCGCAAAACACAACTGGGTTAACTGGTAGGATTTCTATTTCCTCACACTTTTTTGTGAGTGTAATATTTTTTTCTTTTTTACATATAAATTGTATGTCAGCATTTGCCAATAAGAATTCCAGGGAAAGAAATCAGTTCATTAAATTCTAGCATTATTACATAGAAGCAGAATTGCCTAATGGCTAAACAACTGATGCTGGACCAACTGTCCTGGGTTCAGTCCCTAGCTCTGCCACTTTACTAGATGTGTGACCTGGGGGAAGGTATTTTACCTTTTTTTCTGGCTTAGTTTGCTCATCTGTAAAATACGGATGATAATAATAGCACCTACCCCCCAGAGTTGTTTTGAGGATTAAATGTTAATTCATGTAAAGCACATAGAATAGTGCCTGACCCTTAGTATTCAGTCAGTAAATGTTGCTTTTTATTATATGAGGAAAGGGCTCTCTGGTTAAGTACAAATGGGAAAACCAGAGCTAATAATAGTTAAGCAAGGGTTCTTTGCTACAGGGTTCCGGAGAGTCTTAAATAGTATAACGTGTGGCAGGGATTTTTAAGAGGGGCCTTAAATTGCATGGAACTTACTGAACCGTGGAAATCTTTCTGTCATGGGGTATGTCACAGGACTAATATCACTTTTCTCTGTGAGCATCCTAAGTATCCTTATTTAAAGTCTGTTAGACTCTTATTTTATTTTCATCAGGAGTGAGTTCATTTTTTTGTTGCTAATTTTATTATCCGTGTGTTTTAGCATTACATTGGAAGTCAAGATGTTTTAAAGATGAATCGGTTTAAAGAAGAACGTTAGTTACACCTGTGCTCTTGTTTCACATTTTGTTGTCTCTCAGACTGGCCTGCAGCTGACAACCACTTTACCTTCTGTCTTTGTGGAAAGATCACTCACGTGGTAATTACAGGGCAAATTTGAGTGCATCGCACCCACACTTCATCTCACATTCAGCCTAATAAAATATTTGTAGAGTTCTGTGGCTTTATGTTCTTGTCTAGTGTACACATATCTATGATAGCATGTAAGTCTCTGTGAAATGAGCCATTCTGCTAGGCTGTTATTCTGCACAGCAGCTCTGGCTAATGTAGCTCCCAGCAAGAGAGGTTTTAACAGAACCATTTCTTTGATGTATAATTTTAAGGCACTTTCCCACAACTGTAATGCTAGAATTATTGGATGATATAGGTGCTCCAATTTGATGTGAAACAGAATGCACCTCACAAAAGAATTGTTGCTTTCAAATCTTACCTAGTTTTAAATTGCATTGAAGTAAAAAAGTGGCATGTATTTTTCTTGTCTCTTAAGAGGAGGTGGTATAAGTTTTCTCTCCACAGATTCCATACTTACCTAGTAGTAATACAAAGAAATTTCTAGAAATATCTTGAAATAAAAATATAGCCCTCATAAAGAATATTTGGATTTTTAGAATATACAAGCTTTACTGAAAAAAAAGTTTCCATTAAGGCTGTTTGTCTTATCTGTGTTCTCACAGTGACTGCCCTATGTACGATGTATCACATTTTTAAAACATAGTTGATTAAATGAAGTTATCTCTGTTAAGTGGATATGATTTAACTAATCAAGATGTAATTGTGCCTAAGCTGTGTCACAGCAGAGTATCTACTACAGATATACATTTTTTTCTTGGTGGACCTTTTTTGGTTAAATAACTAATGGACTCATATTAGCTAACTTTTTATTTTACTGACAGGAAATGGAAGCATCACATTTAGAAATAAAATTTTAAAAGTCACACAGGTTAGTGACAAGCAAGAGATCCTGTGTCTAGATTCCAGGGCTCATTCACTGGACCGTCTTTTACGCTAGCCTTCCCTTTTGGTGTTTGTCAATAAAAGGCCGGAGGGAAATAGAATGCAGTTATAAGAGGCAGGAGGGCCTGTGGATGGTTTAAAACTTTTTTAGATCCAACTCAGGAGTCTCTTGTCTATTTGGAGGCAGAGATGAAGGAGCCAGTGGAGCAGGGATGCTTAAAGAAAATGGGGAGGCAGTCAGGAGCATCAGCAATGCAGAGAGTGAACTTGTGTTTCACGGTGTGCCCTGGCGTTGTGAAAGTTCCACAGAATTGAGCCGGACTCACTGGGCCGACAAGTTAACTCGCTGGCAGCCATGATGATGTAGGCTGGCAGCCATGATGATGTAGACTGGCACACTTACACTTACCACTGTTTCAGAATCACTCAGGTTGGAAAGAGGTATTGAAAACATTAGGTCAGTTAATGGAATTCTTTTTTCTTTTAGTTGATGGATTTTTAAATGTGTCTGTGTGACTGAAATAGACTGCTGATTTCATTGGCAAGTGAACAAAGATACTGGAAATAAAAATAGATTTCAGGCAACCTTTTTAATTTTTTCCTAAAGATTTTATTTATCATATTCATAAAATTGTAACAGAATTTTAAAGGTGATACTTTTCAAATTGGAATATTAAAGCATTGTTAAAATCCAACATATAATAGTTCTGTATCATGGTTGTTAAGACCAAGGTCTCTGAAGTCCGACTAACTGAATTTCTCTTCTTCCACAGTTTATTAGTTGTAGGCTTTGAGCTAGTGTCTTAACCTTTCTACATCTTGATTTTCTCATCCATGAAATGGAATGTTGATAATAGTACCTACCTTTTTAGGAATGTAATAATATTACAAGGAATAAATTGATCTAGAAACAGATCTGTGGGCTTCTATAATTAGAAAATGTAAACATAATTGTTGTTATTAACATTGTTATTACTGTTTGGTTCATCATTATCTTCACCCTCATTTCACCTTTGTTTCCTTTTCCTGGCAAATCCTGTGTATCCTTCAGTATTCGGTTTGTTGTCATCTTCTCAGAAAGAAATCTTTCCTAACTGTCGTGCAGAATTCACTTCTTCCTTCCACTCTCATAGTATCTCTAATATGGTCTCAGGATGAGGGTCTCTGTGTTAGACCAACAAAAAATAACCACCAGGGTGGATTCACTGCCCTTATCCCCAACACCTTTATGCCTAAACTTTTTCTGGTTCCGTCTTGGAACCTAGCTGTCCCTTGACGTCACTCTGCAGATCTCGACAGTGCAGTGCCTGTCATTTTCCTTTTACTACCCTGGCCCACCTCTGGGATGTCTTGTCTCCATTAGGGCTTCACCCATCACGGTAGCAGCTAGTGTGACTTTATTTATTGTGAAGGGTATCTGTTCACGCTGTAATTATCTGCTTATGTGCGTATCTGTCCCCCTCCCCCCAACACTATGAGCACCGCAGAGCTTTTCGTTTGCGACCATAGTACCCAGCAAGTGTTGGCTACAAAGCAGTCATTTCTAAGTTTCTTTTTAGAGTGAATGAATGAATGAATGATACTCGTTTATGAGTTGGGACAACTAGTTATCACCTTCTACTGATAAATTCTGCTGCTTTGATAAAGCCGTCATCTCTAGGAGGCAGTGCGATTAGCAGAAAGTAGGAATAAGAAGATGGCATTCTTTGACCTAACCAACAGCCACTTCTCTGTGCCTTTGCTTCTCGAGTCTTAGAAAATTGAAAGATTCTTAACAAATATAAACTGGACTACCGTTCTGGAGAATAGCAAATTTATTATAACTGTGTGCTTTAATATAATTCCTACTTTGTTGTACCAAATTTCCAGAATTTCTACAATAGTTGGAAATCTCCGAGGAAAGATATGTTACCATAGTAAGTTAGCCCGCCATGTAACAGCACAAGTATTTGAAAAACAATAAGCGTAACTTAAAATTCTTATTTTAGGGTCTCATAATTTAATTCTTTTCTTCTGTATGTACCTTTGTGTACATGTTTCATTTCATTACCTCTGACAGATTGAATTCCAGATTCATCCTTTTTAATATTACTTTTAAGTTTTAGCTACAATTTTACTATTATTTTAATGCTTTCTGCTCTTGGATTTCCTTGATATTTTCTTGTTAGATGTATTTTAGTAAGTCTAATTGAACAGAACAATGGATAATATATGCATCATGGTCTTGGAAAGATAGTCTTTGTTTTTTATAAAATACAAAATTAATATCTTTTACTCACTGGTAATTCCTTATGTGTGACTTTTGACAAGTCATTCTACCTCTCTGTGATTCACTTCTCATGTCTATAAAATTGGGATAACATCTCATAGAGTTGTTGGTATGATTAAATGAGATAAACATCTGTTAGTACCTTAAAACTGTTTTCTGCACATAGTAAATGCTCAGTGAAAGTTGATTCTAATTGTTAGTGTTGGGGATGATGGCGACGATATCCATGTTCCTTTTTCAGCCTTTACTGTATGTGCCTGATTTTCCACTTTGGTCTCGGAGCAGCACTGGGGCCATAAATTTTTTATTTCTACCTGAAATTTCTCTATTATTTCTTCTAGTTAATCATGACAATTTGATGGGGGTTTTGCTTTTTCTAAATCTAAATTCAACTTTAGGATAAATAATGGACAGTAATTTATGGACAGTCGTCGAATGCAGAATTGAATGAAAGCAATAAAGTAATGTCAAAAGTCTTTTAAAGTGATATAGTTTAACAGATACATGTCAGAGCTCTTGTTTTACTCATTGAGAGCTATCAGGTTGATGGAGAGTCAGGTCCATCAAAGTTAATCTGTGTGCCTGCCATCATATTCTACTTGACTATTAAAATTTCGCTTTGACATTTACAGTAATTTCCACACTTTCTAATATTCATATCAGATGCTTACAGTGTAGCATCTTCACTCTAGTAATTTAAGAGATAATTTGAAGTTACGTTTAGAGGATGATATTCCTTTAAAAAGTACAGTTTATTATAGTTTTGATGTGAATATAGAATTTAGGATAATAAATTACTAGCTTTTTTACCACACCCAGTTTGCAAGTAATGGTAGTTAATGTTTAGCATGTGGGAAATGTTACAAGTGGCAGAGTCTAGTTTACACAAAGTCTTTCTCTGTATTCTTCCAGTTAGAGCTGCTGTTTGAGTTAAACTTCTATGATTTTCATCACTATCTGCTGAAGTTTTAAATTTGAGACGTATTATATTTATACCAAAAGAACAAAACTGAAATTAGGTGTGTAATTATCGGATCGGATCACCCTCACAGTGCTCACTGTTTCACGATAAAAGCTGCTCTGCAGCGTCACTCATTTTAAACCACGCAGTCAGTTTCTCAAGCTGCATCATGACTGAGTTACGAAAGCTTTAGATTTTAAAAATCTGAATACTCTCGTTGAAGATGAAGCTCTGCTTACTAGTTCATAGCATGCCAACATTTCAGTTATTAGAACTTGCATCCTATTTTTCTTAGCCATACTACTTAAATATATAATTTGGATCATAAGGTAATTAGTATACCTATCTTTCTCTCACTCCTTAAGGTTTCTGCCATAATTTGTTTAATCATTTTCCTGTTCGGACATCTACTTTTAAGTTTTGAAGTTTTGTTGTTCAGACTTTGTATTGACCATAATAGGTTTGTGTGTTATTACGTGTAATGAGCCTGGAGGAAAAAGATATAGTTACAAGAAATTAGAGAAGTATATTGAGTCTTTAGATCCATAGAGCATTAGCAGTATACGTTCAGGTATCCAAAGAGTTGATGATACTAATGTGTTATGGCTAATTTCATTCAAAAGTGATGGTATACCTTCTTGATGGAGATTTATCACTATTTTTGTTTGATCAGATAGGATTGGTGTCATTAAGAGAGGAGGGAGGGAGGGAGAGAGGGAAGGGGAGAGAGAGGGAGAGAGAGAGGGAGAGAATGAAAAAAACTGCAGATAGTGGCTGGAATTAAGAGAGATTATAAGGCAGGAGCTTGCTGTGTCTGGAAAGCCCCAGAGAGAGGGTGGGAGGAAAGAGAGTAGGGGTTAGGTAGCACTCTCGACACTTCATGAAGATGCCTTTGGCACAAGGCAACCTTTTGCTATTTGGAGCCTTTTAGGTATATGGATTAAAAGGAAAAAAAGTGTGCAACAGTTAATTATTCAACAGAGAATATGTAAATTGGATGTTCACAACTTAAAAAGAGCACTTATTATGCTTTCATGCCACTTAGGGAACACCTTTGTAATGATATGAAAATACTATTGTACTAGGTATATTTAACATTTTCTCTTGTTTATTTTACCCGTTCTGCCTATATGTCTCCCCCATTAGGATCTGAAAAGCAGAGATGATAAGATCAACATGTGCCATGTTAAAATGTGTCAATTAATTATCATGGATACTTTGAAAATAAAAGAGTAATAACTATTAGTTTGATTTAAGGGACTCGTCTAAGCTTTTGTCTTTGTAACTTCAATTCATGTTACTTTTAATAAGTTTCATAGGAGAATCTACAAAGGGATCCCACTCCAGCTCCGCGGTGAGGTCTGGTCTCTGCTCCTTGAGATCCCTAAAATGAAAGAAGAAACAAGAGACCTTTACAGTGTGAGTACCTGAAGCCAACCTGTTATTTTGAAATTGAAAAGTAAAATCTATTTCTTTTAGCTTTCAAGGTGATGTAAGATATTCATATCATTATTTGAAATTATATTAAAATGATATTACATTGGGTTTCATAGGCTTGTTTTCTGTTTTCTTGATTGTTTTGTTTATTGCGGCCTACTTCCTAAATTTCAAACAAATACTTCAGTGAAAATGTTATTTTCTGTATCAATCAGTAAATATCAAGTGCTTTTCAAATACTTGAAACAATCAATCAATGTTGGGACATATTCGTAAGAAAAATCAACTAAGACCTAACTGTAGCTGCTCATTTGCAATGTAGTATTAATAAAGAGATTTACAGTGTCATTTTTAGAGTTTATGTGAAAATAATAGCAGAATTCAGTTTATCCAACAACTGCCCGTATATGATTGACTGTTTTCTTCTAAGTATGAAAAAGAGGAATGTTTATCGGGGTATCTCTAGGTTTTATCATTTGTTAATAAAAAGTTAAATTGTGAATAAGAGATTAGTAATGTGTTCCTTAAATTAGCTAATGTATTAAATTTACTTCTTTGTCATCTCAGCTATACCCCTTCTAAACTTAAATTTTATATTAACCTTTGAAAGGAGTAAGAAACATATCAAAATCATTTTAAATACATTCCTCAGAAATGTATATAGATAGACTAAAATAGAATAAATAGAAAAAATGTTTATAACTTAAACCCAATTTTAAATATAAAAGGGGCTTTGGGATGCTCTTTTGATATTTTCTTTTCTTTCTCATATATGTAAGTAAAATTTCATCAGGATGAAAGGTAATAAATACTGCTTAATTTAAAGAATTTCTCATTTTGTATGACTAGAATATTTTTTAAGTTAGCCGATTGGACCCTACACAGACTATGAGTTTCCATCTCAAGATTTTAGAGTTTCAAATTATTTTAGACTGTTGATTAAATATTTGCTTTTAGTGTCATAGTTGTACAGCCAGTGTTGACAATGATGTCTGAGAGAGCATATATAAAGTGTAACCCCAGCGACTCATAAGTGTGCCTGGCAAGTGGTAGGCACTCAGTAAATATTTGTTTAATAAAACAAGTAAATTACTTTTATTTAGCATGCCGTATTCATTTCCTAGTGCTGATATAACAAAGTACCACAAACTGAGTGGCTTAAAACAATGGAAATTTATTCTCTCACAGTTGTGGAGGTTAGAGTCTGAAATTAAGGTGTCAGCAGGACCAGGCTTTCTCTCAGGGCTCCATGGGAGAATCGTTCCTTGACTCTTCCTGCATTCCGGTGGTTGGCAGCAATCCTTGGTGCTCCTTGGCTTGGAGCTGCATCACTCCAATTTCTGCCTCCATCTTCACATGGCCTTCTTCCCTGTGTGTGTCTGTGTGTGTCTGTGTCTTGCCTTACAAGGACACCTGTCAGTGGATTTAGGGTCCACCCTCATCCAGCATGACCTCATCTTAATTTGATTACATCTGCAAAGACTCTCTTTCCAAATCAGGTCATAGTCATAGGTTCTGGGTAAACATGAATTTTAGACAGAGACTGTTCAGCCCAGTATACATGCTAATATTAGGACTCTGGTTTTCTGCTATATTTTAGGCTTTTTCTACATAGAATACGACTTTTTCCAGTTACTGGTTAATAAGAGAGAACCATTTAGTAAAAAACAATTATACATTAAGAATACTAAGAGAAATTACCTGTCTACCAAGACTTTCAAGCTTGTAATTTTCAACACTATCATAAACATTATTTTTGCTATTTCAGTTTACCCTAGCATCATTATTTAACCAAGTCATTCTCTTTTGGTCACACTTTCTTACTCTTCCTTTGTAAAAGTGGTATAAATTGCTCCCCTCAAGTTAAAAATTTAGTAGGAATAAAGCTACCTTTGCTGAATCTGCTAACTTGTTTCGCAGATCGTCAGATTGTCCTTGTCCTGCGTCCTCATCTGGTGTTCTTCGCGGCTCTCCTCTTCTTTCACGTGTATCTCATTGTGGTCTGTCTCTCTCGCGCCTTGTGATGTATCATACAGATGGCGGAGGTTCAGCCCACACTGTTCAGCAACCTCATCTGCAGCCTGAGTGGGGTGAATAACCTTGCAGGTCAAACCCGCAGTGCTAAATTTCATCTAAATGCTTTCCGCAGTACTTTTGCCCTCAGCTTTATAGGCTCATTAGATCCTATTTCTTTTAAATAAGTTATTTTTATTGTGACACTCATGGATCTCAACCCACCCAATCTCAGCGATAACTGTGGAAGCTGCTAATCTCCTTTCAGTAAGATCAGAAATAGTCTTGACTTTTATATTCTGCACATTAACTGGTAAACATTCTAGGGCATAAATAACCTTTCTGACCTATTATGTTTTTACCGACTTAACTGGACTTTGTTTCTGTCATGAGATTTTTTTATGTCAGATATTTTTGTCTTTGAGAGAAATCGATATTATAGATGCGTTTGGGTATTTTTCTTCCTTTCAACTAAATTTTCTTTTAAATCATATTTTATGTATTGTCTTTTCTTTTCTGCGTTTTGACATCTTTCACCAGGAGGCCTGTAGAACAATAATTGATCCTTTTTACTTTCCCATTACTTTTCCCTCCAGGTATTTAAAGAACAAATATATAAAGATGATTATTTTTAAAGTTAAATTTTTGTAATGTCTTCTGGACCAATATATATCAGAAATAGCATACAATAATATTTCAGTGGTCGTATGATTCCAGTACAACACTGTAAGTGTCTTCCTCTGTCTTCGGAACTCTGAAGTGTACTGTGGTTACTGTTTATGTCTTAAAACGCCACAGCAGCTGCCCTTCTCTGAGCTTGACCTCAAAAAAAAATACACAAGCTCACAGAATACTTAACATTTACGCATAGCCCAGATAGCCCTCTCTTTTTCACTTTTAGCTTAAGTCAGGAATTAACAGTTATGTCTTTATATATATATTTTTCTGGAATTGATTTTAGCAGAAATGTGTATTACCAGCACATAGTAAACGAGTCAATAGAACATATGCTTAATTATACTTAAGCATTGTTGACTGTAAATTAATATAAATTTTAATCTCCTGTTTGGTTAAACATGAGAGATTAAACATACTCATTTAGTGACCCCTTCCCTCTGAAATGTCACCAAATTGACAGCACAGTGTGTTTTAAAAGGAAAACTCACAAGGAATAGAAAATAGGAGTTGTGATAACAGCTGCCAATTTTTGGAAAGCAGAATCCAGACATTTAGTAATCTTACTGAACCCGAGAAAACTAATCATAGGCTAGCAGTGAGAAATTGGGGAAGCACTTGATTTATATATCAGAGTCTCTAAGAGGTTTGATCATTGCCTGTTCCAAGCACCCCTGGAACTGGAGGTGAAGGTAAAAACAATAGAAGCGGTTCACCTGTTGCAGAAGCAGTTGGAGCCACCAAGCCCCTCCCCCACCCTGGCAGGAAGCTGGAGGATTACTGTTCGAAGAGGGCGAAGTGGGGGCCTGGGTGGAGAGAACACAAGGTGGCCGCGGAGGGGATGCTGGAATAAATGCACGGAGCAGCTGAGGAGGAGCTGAATACGCTGAGTTTTGGGTATTGCAGCCTCCACTCAGCTCCCAGAACATCAGCAGCCAGGTGCTTGTCTTCCTGACAGGAGATCAGAAGAGCCTTCTCTGGGGAGTCTGACCAGCCAAAGAAAATAAACCCAATGATGCTGACTTCAGGGGAGCCCCACTGAAATTGCCTGGCCAGTGATGACACAGTTTGAAGCCCTGCCTCTGCACATAGAGCTTTCTATACCTTTTTAGTGTCCTGCTTTTAAATGTAAGCAGACAATGAAATATCTGTTCCTTCGAGGCAAGGAGCTAACATGAGAGACAAGAACAAATGGAAAAAACAACTTGTAAGAAACAGACTATAGTATAAGAAGAAAACAAACACAAAAAACTATCACTAATATCTTCAGAGGGATAAAAATAGATATTGCATCCATAAAACATGTATAGACTGCCATAAAGAAGAATAAAGAGCATATGAATATAAAAATGATAATAGAAATGAAAGATCCTAGAGGATGTTTTGAAAATAAAAATTGAAGAAATTTCCCAGAAAGTAGATTATAAAGTTAAAGAGATGGAAAATAATACAGAAAATATAAGAAAATTAAATGACAGCCAGGAGATCCTACACTGTAATAATAAGCATTTCGGAAAGAGAAAATGGGGCAGGATGTGGGGAAGACTGGAGAAATCAACAAAGGAATTATTGAAGAAAATTTCTCAGAACTGAGAGATGTATGAATTTTTAAGATTGAAAAGATCCATTTAATGCCCAACCTTGTGGATAAAAATAGATCCAAACCAAGCATAGAAATGTGAAGCTTCAGACGTGGAGAAAGAAACTCCTACAAGTTTCTAGAGAGAAAAAACAGACTTCATATAAAAAAGCAAGAATAGAAAGAATAGCAGCTCTGGAAGCTAGAAGACAATGAAGGCAGTGCACTTTGACCCAAAATATTTTCCAACTTAGAATTGAAAATAGCCAGTTAAGAAAGAAGGTAGCTGTCAGATATTCAAAGTTTGAAAAATGTATCTTCCATGCACCCTTTCACAGGAGCTACTGGAGGATGTGCTCCTCCAGAACAAGAGAATAAATCAGGAAAGAAGAGGCGTGAAGTGCAGGAAATGGGACCAAGGCAAAGGGAGGCCTAGCATATGACGAAGGGAGAGCCCAAGACACCAGCTGTACGGCAGCCCAGCCAGAGCAAGTCGGAGAGCTGTGGGAGTGATGTCTGCAGGATGCTGAAATTGGGAGAATACTCCTTTTATTTGAACATCGCCAGAGGAGCTTTATGCAACTTAAAGTGAGTTCGCAATTGAATTAGTGACAACTATGTCGAAAACAAAGAAATCAAGAAATAATGCAATGATTAGCTCCAAGGAAAACAAAAACATTGTGCTGGAAAGAAAAAAGAAATACTAGAGTGCGTGGCGCAGCTGTGAAGTTTTGCATGGTCTTCGCAATGCAGACTCCAGCAAGTTCTCTGTGCAAAATGGAAATCTACCTCTGTGACAGGATAAGGGCGAGAAGCAGTGATGGGAAGAGGGAGACCATGGGAAGAGGAGAAATGGGGTGCAGGTGGGAGAGACACTTTTCATCGTGGGCCTTATTGTATTATTTTCATGTTCGAACCATGGGAGTGATTTTCCTAAACCAAAGGAACCTTTTCAATGACAATTATTTTACTATTTGTCATAGACTTTTCAACAGCTGATTTCCATACAAATGTGCTTTCTTCTCCTCTTTTTCCTCTTCAGAAATTAAAACACAGAGCACGGGGTTGTTCACCTGATATCAGACAAATAGACCTTGACGTCAACCGCACATTTAGGGACCATATTATGTTTAGAGACAGATACGGTGTTAAGTAAGTAAAATTTAATATTTATGCAATGTAAATAGCATTTATAAATAGTTTATATCAAAGTCTTCATTAGCTTAAAATATGGGCATTTAGAATGTCTTGTATAGACTATAATTTTGATTCTGGTCCTAAAGGTTTAAGCTTTTGCAGATCAATTGTTCTAGGTCATGTGAAACTTTGGTCCTAATTTAATTTAAATTTATTACAGAGTTGGTGCTGTAAAATTGAGAATCATTTTATGATTTGGAAATTTGTAAAAATATGGTAGATTTTATTTAAAATGTTAGAAAAGAAACGAGAGGTTGTGTTGCTTTTTGAGAACCATGTCAGAGATAAGTATATCCCTATGACCTTGACCCCATGCATGATGAAACTGAAAAATGCGGGGATGAATGAATGAATGAAATGACTACAACAGTTTATGAATGAAAGGTACAGTTTTGCTGACCTCTGTATTGGTTAAGGTCTAACCAGAGAAACAAACCAGTAAGAGGCAAATGTTAAGAATTATTTTGAAGAATTGGCTTACACGATTGTGGGGGCTGACTTGGCAAGTCTGTATCCGCAGGGCAGGCTAACAGGAAGGGCAGGCTGAGACCCTCGGGCATGAGCTGAAGCTGTCATCCACTAGAGGAATTCCTTCCTCAGGGGAGTTGTAGACCTGTGTTTACAGCCTGTAACCAAATCAGGCCTACCCAGATTGTCTAGGATGGTCTCCCCTAAAGTCAGCTGATGAAGGGTTTTAGTCACATCCGCAAAGGACCTTCTTTACAGCAAGACCTAGATTTGTGTTTGGATAACTGAGTATTGTAGCGGAGAAAGGTTGACATGTGAAGCTGACCATCACAATCCACCCTTGGCTGTTTAATTTCTAAAGAATAACAAAGTCATACTTCCATACAACTTGCTACAGCTGTTCTTAAAATGTGTTAACCCCTCCCTTCCCCACAGAGGGATACAAAATCCTTGGGTGATGTTCACTCTTCTGCTTTGATATTCTACAACATAATTACTTAATATAAAGTTAATTATTATTAATATAACTTATGTAAGATGATAAAAGTAAAGAGAAGGAAGAAAACTAAATATTTTTAACATGCACATATACCAAAGTAAGGAAGAAACACTCATGACATTTAGAGTCATCATTTCTGCAACAGGGCATGTGGCCAGAGCTGGTTTATCACTCCCTTTCCATGACCCATTCCATATGCCCTTTGCCCTCAGCAAGCACCTCAGCTGGTTTTGATTATTTACCTGGTGGGGTGACCTAAGCCTGTATTCCTAAAGGGTCAGGACCATTAGGTTGTTGTCATAGTTTTACATTGACTTTAATCACAGGGCTTGGTAATGCTACGAGGCACCCTAAATGTTCTCCTGTATTTTAGACATACTTTTCCTTACGTCCATTGTGTAGTAGCGACTCAGTTTCTCCTTAGTAATGAGGATCAGTCACCCTAATCAGTACAGTCACCTCTTTCTTTGCCTATTGATTCAGAGGCATGAGCAACCCAGAGCACCTTCAAGTTCCGTAGAGTCACTGTTGTATCTCCTGGTGGGAGCATACCTCTCTTTAGAACTAAGACCTCTTAGACCAGTGGCGAGTCCCAGGTTGATGAGAAGGGAAACAGACATTTTTCTGGTGGAATACCAGGGATAATGGTGGATGGAGCCTCTCCCCTTTCCACTCCTTGGATCCTGGCTATGGGAGAGGCAGCACCATATATATATACACACACACACGCACACACACACACATATATGTATATATACACACACATATATGTGTGTGCGTGTGTGTGTGTGCGTGTGTGTGTGTGTGTATATATATATGTATATATATATAGGAGGCTGACTTAGAGCATATACAGCCTCCTGGAGGATGCTGACCAGCCCTGCAAGGTGCTGCCCTTAGCTGGCCCTGTACCAGGCTTCAAAAAGCCATTCCATAATTTTATCAAGCCGCTCCTATGGGGATGATTTTATGGTGAGAATAACTCAACAGAAGAGGGCAACATATTTAAGAAATTGTGAGACCCTTTATGTTTTTTGGTATAAATTCTTTCCATCAAAATGAATGTTATCTAGCCTCAAATTTAGACCACATAGAGAATTGTTTAAATTTGAGCTTTGGATCATTTCTTTATTCTAATAGTAATTTTATATGGATTATCGATTTGTTTTCAGTTAACTCGTTGTCTATTATTTTGTTTATATTTTTTAAAATGTGCAGTATAACTTAAGTTGTATTCAATATCAATTTTCTTTTCTCTAGGCAGCAATCCCTGTTCCATGTTCTTGCTGCGTATTCTATCTATAACACGGTAAGTTGGAGCATGCCTGCCCACGGCTATTTAAGTTGTATTCTGAGAACCTGGTGGACTCTTCCAGCACTCCCTTTCTAACAAGGCCCTTTGGGCTGCACTTCTTCATCTCAGGGCTGGATGGTCTCGACAGCCCCTTTGAGCTCTATGGATCTCTTCCAGGCATCGGTGGTAACCCTGGGTCTTAAAGCAGAGCTTATTTGGAGGTGGAAAAAGTACAGCACTCCACCCCCCCGCCCCACCCCTCTTTTTCCAGTCTGTTTGTTTTATTATTATTGTGTTATTTTGTTTTTATTTTAAGCAAACAGGACTAAGAATGAGCAAGGCTGGAAGGACAGGGAGTTGGTAGCTAGATTAATTTTTGTTTGACTCAGGATCACATTTTATCCACTTGGTGAGGTCTAGCTAGGACACGACCTGTGCCTACTTGCTGTCCCAAAGAGTAGGCTAAAGCTAACCTTTCTGGTGATGGAACATGCTGTTCCATAGGTATTCATCATTCTGGGGCAGATAATAATTTGAGGAAAGATGAATTAGGGTTGAACCTAATTTGGATGTTCAATAAATGCTTGTTGACTAGGTTTCAGGGAAGATAGCCTCGAACCTTGGGAAATTTACTTTCCATTGTAATTAAAATCTTTAAGTTACAAGGGGCAGAAATTCTCAAACTAGGGAAAGTTAAAAATGAGTTTATTAAAAGGACTTCTCATAAAAATTAAGCAAGAGATGAGCCTGGTGGGAATTGGAGCTGGAGAGTGAGAGCCTTCAGTGAGAAAGGTCTACGCTTTTTCTCTCTTCCACTCTGGAGCCACATGCTGCTCTGACGATCTCTGTAAACTGGTTTATTCCATTCCTCTCTCCAAATCGCTTTCTTTGCCTGCTTACCAGGTTTTGCATGGCTAAGACTGTACCCACAGAGTCACCGTGGCCATTCTGTTCCAGTACACACCCTCTGGTTGCCATCTCTGCAGCTTTCTTCTGGAGAGAGTGTGTGACTAGTCACTGCAGCCAGTTAGTTGTTTCCCTGGGGTCAGGTGTCTTCCTCTGCTCCATCAGCTTTGGTTCACATGGCACCAACGTGAATCCCTAAGACCACATTATAAGCAGAGAATGTGGGGAGAGTAGGCACTTCTCAAAGATGGCACATAGGCTAGATGGGTGTCCCTAGAAGTGTCCACGAATAAGTACAGAAATCTCTAGGAGACAAGACAGCAAGCGAAGAAGAGAGAGATTGAACTAAGAATCGTACATAAAAAAGAAAAGCTATTCGCTCTTTACAGAAGTTATAACAGTATAGAACAGAGGATAATAAAAAACACATGTAGGTTCAGACTTTGTCCACACCTCTACATTAATTCTTAACACATTTTATTCTTTTCTGGCTCAATGCTGTAAAGATTTATAATATTTTTCTGTAGAATTGCTTACTAAATAATATGTTTAAGCATTTTCTGATTATTTTATAGGTCAGTTTTTTATACGTGCATAAACGTGTAATGTGATCTTAAAATCCCCAATTTCTTTGTTCTTATTTACACTTTAGGAAGTTGGATACTGTCAGGGGATGAGCCAGATCACAGCTTTGCTCCTTATGTACATGAATGAAGAAGATGCTTTCTGGGCCCTGGTCAAACTCTTCTCAGGCCCCAAACATGCCATGCATGGTAAGAAACCCCCATAGTTTCTCATAAATAATAAGTAGGGGAGGGAGAAAAAAGGCAA
>NW_011888830.1:2875147-2880829 GCF_000151845.1 Pteropus vampyrus
ATTTGAGGAAAGATGAATTAGGGTTGAACCTAATTTGGATGTTCAATAAATGCTTGTTGACTAGGTTTCAGGGAAGATAGCCTCGAACCTTGGGAAATTTACTTTCCATTGTAATTAAAATCTTTAAGTTACAAGGGGCAGAAATTCTCAAACTAGGGAAAGTTAAAAATGAGTTTATTAAAAGGACTTCTCATAAAAATTAAGCAAGAGATGAGCCTGGTGGGAATTGGAGCTGGAGAGTGAGAGCCTTCAGTGAGAAAGGTCTACGCTTTTTCTCTCTTCCACTCTGGAGCCACATGCTGCTCTGACGATCTCTGTAAACTGGTTTATTCCATTCCTCTCTCCAAATCGCTTTCTTTGCCTGCTTACCAGGTTTTGCATGGCTAAGACTGTACCCACAGAGTCACCGTGGCCATTCTGTTCCAGTACACACCCTCTGGTTGCCATCTCTGCAGCTTTCTTCTGGAGAGAGTGTGTGACTAGTCACTGCAGCCAGTTAGTTGTTTCCCTGGGGTCAGGTGTCTTCCTCTGCTCCATCAGCTTTGGTTCACATGGCACCAACGTGAATCCCTAAGACCACATTATAAGCAGAGAATGTGGGGAGAGTAGGCACTTCTCAAAGATGGCACATAGGCTAGATGGGTGTCCCTAGAAGTGTCCACGAATAAGTACAGAAATCTCTAGGAGACAAGACAGCAAGCGAAGAAGAGAGAGATTGAACTAAGAATCGTACATAAAAAAGAAAAGCTATTCGCTCTTTACAGAAGTTATAACAGTATAGAACAGAGGATAATAAAAAACACATGTAGGTTCAGACTTTGTCCACACCTCTACATTAATTCTTAACACATTTTATTCTTTTCTGGCTCAATGCTGTAAAGATTTATAATATTTTTCTGTAGAATTGCTTACTAAATAATATGTTTAAGCATTTTCTGATTATTTTATAGGTCAGTTTTTTATATGTGCATAAACGTGTAATGTGATCTTAAAATCCCCAATTTCTTTGTTCTTATTTACACTTTAGGAAGTTGGATACTGTCAGGGGATGAGCCAGATCACAGCTTTGCTCCTTATGTACATGAATGAAGAAGATGCTTTCTGGGCCCTGGTCAAACTCTTCTCAGGCCCCAAACATGCCATGCATGGTAAGAAACCCCCATAGTTTCTCATAAATAATAAGTAGGGGAGGGAGAAAAAAGGCAAATGAAAATACAAGTCCCACTGTGGGAGATGCTCGGTAGAGTTAAGTACAAAAACTCCATGTCTTGGGGTTCGTTCAGTTCATCAGTGTTTGTTACTGATTTCTTATTTCATTCTCTTTTATTGAACTTTTCTAAATTTTTCTGTTCACATTTATAGTCCTTTGTGTTTACCCTGAAATATATTGTTGGCATTTTAAAATTCTTTCCTTCCTTGCCCCTCGAATCAGTAGAAACTAATTTAGATTTAGAGGAATTTCGGAGAAATAAAAGATGCCTTTTGATCAAAACTTTTAGACCGTTATGCAGTTATCATTTCAGTGAAATGAATACTGGATATTGTGATATATAACTCTTTGTCAAACAATATTAATTGAGAAATGACACTTAGGTGTTTAAAGAAAAGGTACAGAATAACTAAGTAGTTTTGTATTTCAATTGTATGTTTTCGTTTTTTCAGCCAAAAGATTGATTCCATTTTACATAAAAAGCATTCTGGACACTTATTATTTAATATTTTAAAACTTGCATAATTTTTTGATTTTTAAGTTAGAAGACTGTTTTTAATAATCTTTTCCTTATTATAATTGCCAAGCATATGCAGTAAACTTTATTTTAGAAAGTTTGGATTGCAACTTGTCTTGGAAATGAAGTGACATTTGCCTATATAATACAAAGGTATTTTCCTAGTGCCATCCATGTGATAATACCAAATTAAAAACAAAATTGAATACTAATTACTCTAAGAATAGATCATCTAGGCTTTGTTCATGAATATTTAAAACTTTATGTGATAGGAAACCTGCCACATGTTTAAAGTGCTATTTTAATATTTTCAAAATTATGACCTTCTATAGTCCATAGTTTATTAAATATCACATTCTTATATGTGGTTTTTGTGGGGATATTTCATGTGTGTGGTATGCGTGTGCACATGCATGCGTGCATATTTGTGTGTTTGCATTTGGCTGTCTCTCAGTGTTTCATGTAAAAGTTTTTTTAATAAGTACTATCTGCATGATAACTGTTTCTGGACAGTTCGCACCCCGTAAATAGACTCCAGAAATAAGACACATTACATTGAATTGCTGTCCAATAGACAGTATCATTTAAAAAGCCATCTTGAAGCAAAGTCACTATGCCTTTTATCAGTCATTTTGCTTTACTGCTCAGTGTTGCCGATTATGTTTAAATACAATGGAATGTTACAATTTAGGTAGTATGTAATTATGTGGAACACTGCCCAATTTTAGAAAAACCATTTCTTTTAAACATACTTAATAGCTTACTTTCAACAATTATTGTCACCAGTCTAATCAATAAAGCAGTGATAATTTTACTACCCTAACATTTACATTTACAGTGCAGTTTTGGTCATTATTAGGAGTAAATTTGTTTGTAGAGATACTTGTTTTAAGGTCTGCCTATGAGTTGTTAGAAGTACAGCTTACCTCAGTTCTTTGTGTTTCCTATCTGAGAGTGGTAATTATCACTTTTAAATGTATAGAATAAAGTGAGGACTGAAAAAAAAACAAGATTTAAGATACCAAGTCTGGAGTGTCACTGCAAAGTGAAGAAATAAATGTTAGGTATCTTAGCCTTAAGCTAATGTTTATTATTGAAGAGCATTGCTTTTTTCAAAATCAGACTTTTTCTTGAATTTCCATTCCTATCAAATTGACCATGAAAGTGGCACAAATGGAGAGATATGGATTTTTTTTTTTAATGAAATCATTTCACTGGAAAATATTAGTAAGGGAGGAATAGAATCTTTATCTCTGGGAATTTTTACACACAACTTAAAAATAGAATTAGTTAAGAAATAGTCCTTCCCCAAAGATTATAAAGCAGTTTTTCCCAATAGTGTGTTCTCTGAATTCTTGGAGGAACACAATTTTACTGTTTGGAGACAGATGTTTAGTGAGGAGAAAATGGACTCCAAACTCATATAAGTCTAGGAGACTGAGTTAAACAAAGAAACACAGCTTTCTTTAGTCTGTAAAACAACTTAGAAACATTAAGAAGCTCATATCCATCATGAATATCCAAGAAGGGTATGTAGGACAAAAAACATTTCCCCTGGATTCTTTTTTAAAAACATAGAACATCTTTCAAAGTTGCACAGGACCCAGGTTGTTAAATACTAATATGGAGGAAGTATAAATCTTAAAGCCATTGAGCATATGTCAGCTTTAAGAGATTTGTGTAGAATGTCTGAAAGGAAACTTGTGACTAGAAGTAGGTGTAGAGTTTCATGAGTTAGATACACAAAATTGATAATAACCTTACCATTTACAATTAGTTACCATCTAGAAATCTTACATATTATATTGTATAATCTGTGGTATAAAATATAATTCTTGATGTAACATTGATCATATACTGCCAATGTATTTTAGCTGATGTTAAATATCACTTACAGAAAGGATTAAAATAGTGATAAAAAAAAAACTTTAGAAGCATGATACTAATGGATTTGTTAGAATAAACCTGAAAAATGTAATAAAATGTTTATTATGCAATGCATTAACAGTAAAACAAAATGATAAGAAATCAAGATTAATCTGTAAAAAATTCATGCATTTAAGGTATAGCCCAGTACTTTAAGAGAATAGATAATCTTGATAAATGGCTTTAGTTTCCATTTTTTCTTAGCTTCTTAGTTTTCGATTTAATTCAGAAGAATTCTGTCCTCTTTTATATTTTTATAAGGTTACAGGAAATCTTTAGAAAATATATGCTAGATCTTGAGTTTCATTAACTAAAGCTCATCTACAATTTTTTTTTGTTGAGGAGGAAAAATATTTTGGTAACTCCTGGATTTATTGTTTGTTGTCATTGACAGTTAAAAATGAAAGGAATGTGTTACATTTTGAAATAGGGATTTTTGTTGATATTGTTTATGAAATATCATTTTTATGTTTGTATTCTAGGATTTTTTGTCCATGGTTTTCCTAAACTGTTGAGATTCCAAGAACATCATGAAAAAATACTGAATAAATTTCTGTCCAAGCTTAAGCAACACTTGGTAGGTAGACGTGACATTGACTTACACTCACCTACAACCAAGAGTAAAGATAGAAGAATTGAGTGCAGCCTTTGTTCTCAATTACCTTGTCCATTTCATTTACTGTGCAGTTGTAATTGCCGGTTGATTAAAGAACATTGGATTTGTGAAATTTAATATTGATGAACTATCACAACCCTAATTCAAACTTCTTTGAAGCTGATACACATAAACCATACAACTTTTAAAGATATATGATATATATATCAGTAATTTTGGAGATGTTTTTATTTCACAAAAAGTATTTTAAGGGTCGTAAAAACTCATCCTTTGTGAACCATATGTAAGCTCTATGATAAAACAGTAGTTTATTAAAGCAAAAATGCTTTAAACTATATTAAGAATCAAAATGTTATATTTGATTTGCAAAAGTAAAAATGAGAGAGGAGAGGAAGTAGAAGAGAAAAAATAGAAATACTCGAGCATGAAAAAGATTGTAATAAAATGGTTTTATGTTTAGCTTTGACAGCCACCTCCAATGGCCTTCCTAACTTTTAGTATTATATGTCATAATTTGTTTGCTACAATCCAGAAATTGTCAAGTCTTTGTTTTTTCAGGATTCTCAAGAAATCTTCACAAGTTTTTACACAATGAAATGGTTTTTTCAATGTTTCCTTGATCGTGTGAGTATTTCTTTACAAAACCCAATCATAAAATTATAAATACCAGACAGGGCAAACTATTAATCTTCTTTCTGTTTTGTTTTTAATTAGACTCCCTTTACATTAAACCTCAGAATATGGGACATCTACATCTTTGAAGGAGAACGAGTTCTTACTGCTATGTCTTACACTATCTTAAAATTACACAAAAGTAAGAAAATGTTTATATAAAGATTTCACAAACATCTAGCCATGTTTTAACTCTGATTTCTCATTCCTCACTTAACTTCATTTCCGTTTAGTAGTGGGTTAAAAAAAAATGAAAATCAGTGAAGAAATTATCTTCACTTGCTAGTTTACTTTCATTGGTTCTTATGACTAGAAGCTTACTACATTGCAAAGGTCTTTTCTCTATATCGGTTTTATTTTTCATACTTAAGCAGTAGACTGCAGTGTGCTTGTTTTGTCAGTAATATGAGTCTTATTAAGTATTCGTTTCCTCTGGGACCCCCTCATTCTTTCTATCATTCTGAATCTCAGGTTCGTAATAGAAGAGAGAGACCAAAGAAACCAGGCTCCTTAGTTAACAGGTCTAGAGAGGACATTTTTCATTACTTTTCCTTTATCCGAGAGAAATGCCCAGCTCCAAGCTGTAGACCAGAGATGTGGAGCCTCCAGCTCATCTCTTTGCCTGACTGCACTGTGTCCTCTGGGGCAAGTACAGTCCATGTCTGTAGTTGCCTAAATGCAACAAGGCTTTAAAAAGTCTGCAGCTGCAATATTTCAAGGGCTCTGTAAATTTAATGTGTT
>NW_011888830.1:2882079-2884941 GCF_000151845.1 Pteropus vampyrus
GACTCTTATAGCTGTTAATAATGGTAGTGTAAAATTCTATATGTTGAATTCAGAGATATCAGTGATATACATTATTGAGTGGGGAAAAAAACGAGATGAATAGCATGGAAAGTATAATTTACTTTTTGAAATTGATATACATGTACACGCATCTATCTACTTGTAGGACAGTGGGATCTTAGCTGATTTTTCCTTTCTGTTTTATATCTATCATTTGATTTTTCAATAAAATTAATTTCACAAGTAGAAATATAAATAAAACTAGTAATTCAGATTTTTTTTGAAATTCTAAAAGTGGATTTGGAGATCCATATCAATAAAATAGAAAGACCTCATGTCATCTTGGGTGATCTTTTTATGTGTATTCTCTCTAAGAGGCTCTTGCTCTAGGTTAGTATTCATGCCTCAGTATGGTTATTCTTACACCAGTGAGACGGTATAAATATTCCTCTCCCCATCTTCCCTGTAGGAGTACCTGGTTTTCTCTGTGACTGCTTTAATATCAGAAAATATTTTTGTGTTACTGAATTTCAGTATTCACAATGCCATATTTAATTTGTTTGCTGTGCCCTTTTCAAAAAATATTACACCAGAATAGAATACATTTTCTCAACCTAACGTAGCTGTTGACATAGCATTTTTATTTCTCTCCTCCTTTCTTAGAACATCTAATGAAATTGTCTATGGAAGAACTTGTAGAATTTCTTCAGGAGACCTTGGCAAAGGACTTTTTCTTTGAAGATGATTTTGTAATAGAGCAGCTTCAGATTTCTATGGTGGAACTAAAGCGGGCAAAATTAGACCTTCCAGAACCTGGTAAGAAATATCCAAACACTTTATATCTAAATGATAACTATGATTGGAAGACATAGCACAATTAACACAGGCCATTTCTGTTTCCAAACATAAGCATTTTACATACGCACAATGACATAATGTAAATCGATGTCTTACCTGCTGCTTTAATGTAAATCGATGTCTTACCTGTGACTTTAAGAAAAAGAGAATAAATGTATTAAATTGTCCTTTCCTAATAGAATAACTGTCCTCTCCCGACTTAACTTTAGAGTTTGGTTGACAAGTAATGCTATTCCACAGAAGTTACCATGTCACTTTAAACTAGCATAATCATAAGCACTTTTTACTTTAATCATTTTAATTTGTGAAACCATATACAATAGCAGAGCATGTGAAAATCCCATTTTATAGAAGAAGAAACTGATGCTAAAATGCTTCACTATGAAGCTGCAGAACCAGCAGATAGCGTTACTGACAATTGAGTCTGACTACTAATCCAGGGCTCTGCAGTATGTTGCAGTGTGGATAATATATTTTATTTAGTTATTCCAAGGCATCTTCCAGCACCTCCTATTAGGTTTTCTGCTAGGTGCTGTGCTGGGGATTAACTGAAAAGAAAGTCACGCTTCTTGCTCTCAGCTGCACACAGCAAAGACAGAATTTACACAAAGACAGATTGTGCAGGGGCAGTAATAGAGCTAGATACAGGAGGCCTGGGGAGGGATCAGAGGAAGGGTAGCAGAGGACGAGAGAGAAGAAAAAAGAAAATGTAAGGACATTAGAGTAGGGTAACTTTTAAGAGTTTGGCCAGATATTACTTGACAATGTGTGATTTCCTGAGAAAAAGTTATTCTGCCCTTTTCCTTTCTGACCTTTGTTGTGTGGATGGGTGTGGGAGGGAGTAGGGAAGTGGAAGATCCTGAGTGAGAGATGAAAAGTGAGTAATGTCAGTGCTGTATGCTCTTTCATGGTGTTGGGTTGGGCACTTCCACTCAGTGTGGCACTTCCACTCAGTGTGGCACAGACTCTGATGTCGGCTTGGAAGTGTGTGTGCAGAACAAGCAGAAATACATTCATGGAAAACATCTTTTTACTCTTCGGTAAAAATCAAGATGCTCTGCTGTTAGTTACTTAATTCAAGGGGTCTAATAATCAGTGTTTCTCTGAGGTTCCTTCTGGGTCATCAGGATTCACTAGAAAACCGTCACAGCAATAATCAGGTGTGGGCATAGGCCCTGTGCAACCGTCGCCTTTGCTAAGTGAGGTCAACCCTCTCGTGTCCAGTGTAATAACTGATTCTTTCCTGCGGCAAGGAATGCATCTGGGAGCACAGTTACTAATGGGTTCTTGCTAGTATAACAATTTATTTTTAAGTATCTTGCCTGCTTTTAAAAGTTTAAGACAAGTTTTAGTAAAAGACATGTAGAGAAAAAAAATACATAGAACAGAACTGTTTAAGCATGAGAATAAAATATCAAAACCTATATTCTTGGCATCTGCCAGCTAACATTTGTTGCATGCTTACTGTACGCCACTTACTACATGCACTATCATTTAATTTCTAAAAATAACTAAAAGAAAATATTCATCCTCATTTTACACATGAAGAGTCTTGGAGTCTTTTGTAAGGCTTTTTACTAGGAAATGGTAGAATAAGAGGGTGGGCTAGATAAATACAACCAGAAGCATTGGCTCGATTTTGCTCTGGTCAGACTGGCAGTTAAGGGCAAATATGGCCGGATGGCCCTGGACCTTTAGGACAGTATTTCATCTGTATCTCTGCTACTACATTTACTTTTTGGACTTTTTACCCCACAGCCTGTCCATCATTACCCTCTTTACCTTATTATAAGGTATACATGGAACATTAAGATAATAAAATGAACGTTATAGCAAGAAACTTTAGTATTAAATCTATCATTTAAAAAATCTATATGAGCATGCTATTTCTCTTTAGTTCCTTACATTTTTGTGTGAGTTTGCAGTGTCACCAGGAATGTATGACAGGGACTGTTCTTAGACCCACACTTACATGTGGTATTGCTAATTTTTTTTTTTTTTTTT
>NW_011888830.1:2885556-2887648 GCF_000151845.1 Pteropus vampyrus
TACTGTATGCCACTTACTACATGCACTATCATTTAATTTCTAAAAATAACTAAAAATATTCATCCTCATTTTACACATGAAGAATCTTGGAGTCTTTTGTAAGGCTTTTTACTAGGAAATGGTAGAATAAGAGGGTGGGCTAGATAAATACAACCAGAAGCATTGGCTCGATTTTGCTCTGATCAGACTGGCAGTTAAGGGCAAATATGGCCGGGTGGCCCTGGACCTTTAGGACAGTATTTCATCTGTATCTCTGCTACTACATTTACTTTTTGGACTTTTTGCCCCACAGCCTGTCCATCATTACCCTCTTTACCTTATTATAAGCTATACATGGAACATTAAGATAATAAAATGAACGTTATAGCAAGAAACTTTAGTATTAAATCTATCATTTAAAAAACCTATATGAGCATGCTATTTCTCTTTAGTTCCTTACATTCTTGTGTGAGTTTGCAGTGTCACCAGGAATGTATGACAGGGACTGTTCTTAGACCCACACTTACATGTGGTATTGCTAATTTTTTTTTTTTTTTTTTTTGCTGGTTGAATACAGTATTCCTTTGTTGTTTTGATTTGCGTTTCTTTTATTTTTATCGAATGTTTTTCTTATGTATTAATTGAGCATTTTAATATCTTCTTCTGTAAACTTTCCTGTTCATCTTCTGCCCATTTTTCTATTGGTCTATTTATACAAGTTCTTGATAAATTAAGGAGATTGGCCAGTTTAATATATGTGTTTTAGGCACTTTTCATGTAGGCTTCAAAATTTTTTCATCAGCCTTTTTTTTTTTTTTTTTTAATGGCCTCTCAATTTTATGTCTTGGATAAAGAATTTTCCACATGCTAAATGAAAACTTTTTTTAATTACCCATATTTTCTCATAATTTTTATGTTATTTTTTATGCTTGAATCTTTATTTTTAGGCTTGAATCTAATCTAGAATTACTTTTTGTGTAAAGAAAGATGTAAGGACTCTGCTTTCCTATAGTCCAAATAACTAGCCATATAGCTTAACAGCCTCTTGTAATTTGAGATGCCATCTTTATCATATAATAAAGTTCTCAAATGTCTATATCTGTATCTCAGCATTTTATTCTGCTCCACTGATGTGTACTTTTATAGTTACAATTTTAATATCTATTTAATATCTAATTTTTCCTCATTATTTTGTATTACTTTGTCAAGGTACAAGAAAAGAATCCACTAGTATTTTAGTTGAGATTGCACTGAATTTAAAAATGATTGAGAGAAAATCGATATTGAAAAGAATGAGTTTTTCTATGTACAAGCTTTTAGTTTTCACTTGTTCAAGTTTACCTTTAACATCCCTCATTTGAATTTGTTTTCTTCATATGACTGTTACACATTTCTTACCCACCCATACCAACCCCACCCCATCGGAGATTTTATCTTTCTTATTGCTATTATAAGGTGAACTTTCCTTCCATTTTTTTCTAACTAGTTAGGAAAACTTTTGGTATACATATATTTTTAAATTTTTATTGTGATAAAATACATATAACATAAAAGTTACCAGCCTAACCCTTTTTAAGTGTGCAGTTCAGTGGTATGAAACACATTCATAATGTTGTCTAACCATCACCACCATCCATTCCCATAACTCTTTTCATCTTGTCAAACTGATGCTCTATGCCTGTTAATCAAGACCTCTCTACTTCCCCTTCCCCAGCCTCTGGCAACCAACATTCTGCTTTCTATCTGTGACTTTGGCTACTCTTAAGTAGCTCATATAAGTGGAATCATACATTATTTGTCATTTTGTGATTGGCTTATTTTCACTTAGCATGATGTCCTCAAAGTTCATCTATGTTGTAGCCTGTGACAGAAGTGCCTCCCTTTTTAAGGCTGAATAATGTTCTGTGTATATATATATCACAGTTTGCTTATCCATTTGTTTGTAGATGTATACTTGAGTTGCTTTCACATTTTAGCTATTCTTAAAGAATGCTGCTAGGAACGTGGGTATACTAATTTCTTTTCAAGACCTTGCTTTTAATTCTTTTGGGTATGTACCCAGAAATGGATTTGCTGGGTCATATTGTAATTCTATTTTTAATTTTTTGAGAAA
>NW_011888830.1:2887698-2893009 GCF_000151845.1 Pteropus vampyrus
TTATTTTTTATGCTTGAATCTTTATTTTTAGGCTTGAATCTAATCTAGAATTACTTTTTGTGTAAAGAAAGATGTAAGGACTCTGCTTTCCTATAGTCCAAATAACTAGCCATATAGCTTAACAGCCTCTTGTAATTTGAGATGCCATCTTTGTCATATAATAAAGTTCTCAAATGTCTATATCTGTATCTCAGCATTTTATTCTGCTCCACTGATGTGTACTTTTATAGTTACAATTTTAATATCTATTTAATATCTAATTTTTCCTCATTATTTTGTATTACTTTGTCAAGGTACAAGAAAAGAATCCACTAGTATTTTAGTTGAGATTGCACTGAATTTAAAAATGATTGAGAGAAAACTGATATTGAAAAGAATGAGTTTTTCTATGTACAAGCTTTTAGTTTTCACTTGTTCAAGTTTACCTTTAACATCCCTCATTTGAATTTGTTTTCTTCATATGACTGTTACACATTTCTTACCCACCCATACCAACCCCACCCCATCGGAGATTTTATCTTTCTTATTGCTATTATAAGGTGAACTTTCCTTCCATTTTTTTCTAACTAGTTAGGAAAACTTTTGGTATACATATATTTTTAAATTTTTATTGTGATAAAATACATATAACATAAAAGTTACCAGCCTAACCCTTTTTAAGTGTGCAGTTCAGTGGTATGAAACACATTCATAATGTTGTCTAACCATCACCACCATCCATTCCCATAACTCTTTTCATCTTGTCAGACTGATGCTCTATGCCTGTTAATCAAGACCTCTCTCTTTCTCCTTCCCCAGCCTCTGGCAACCAACATTCTGCTTTCTATCTGTGACTTTGGCTACTCTTAAGTAGCTCATATAAGTGGAATCATACAATATTTGTCATTTTGTGACTGGCTTATTTCACTTAGCATGATATCCTCAAAGTTCATCTATGTTGTAGCCTGTGACGGAAGTGCCTCCCTTTTTAAGGCTGAATAATGTTCTGTGTATATATATATCACAGTTTGCTTATCCATTTGTTTGTAGATGTATACTTGAGTTGCTTTCACATTTTAGCTATTCTTAAAGAATGCTGCTAGGAACGTGGGTATACTAATTTCTTTTCAAGACCTTGCTTTTAATTCTTTTGGGTATGTACCCAGAAATGGATTTGCTGGGTCATATTGTAATTCTATTTTTAATTTTTTGAGAAACTGCTGTAGTGATTTCCATTTACATTCCCACCAACAGTGGACAAGGGTTACAATTTCTCCACATTCTTGCCAACCTTGTTATTTTCTGGGTTTTGTTTTGTTTTGTTTTTTAGTAGGCTTCCTTATCAGTGTGAAATGGTATCTTTATTGTAGTTTTGATTTACATTTTTGTAATGATCAGTGATGTTGATCATCTTTTCATGTCCTTATTGGCCATGTGTGTATCTTCTTTGGAGAAATGTTTATGCAAATCCTTTGCCCATTTTTGAATTGGATTGTCTGGTTTTTTTGTTTAGGTGTTTCCTCTATATTCCGGATATTAATTCCATATCGAGTAAATGATTTGCAAATGTTTTCTGCCATTCTGTGTGTTGCCTTTTTACTCTGTCGATATTGCCCTTTGATGCATAAGATTTTTTAATTTTCATCAAGTCCAATTTTTTGTTGTTGTTGCTGGTGCCTTTGGTGTCATATCCAAGAAATCATTGGCAAATTCAATGTCATAAAGCATTTGCCCCACGTTTTTTTCTAAGAGTTTTATAGATTTAAGGGTTATATTTAGGTCTTTTGTCTATCTTGAGTCATTTTTTTTTGCATAAGGATAACCAGTTTTCCCAGCATCACTTATTGAAAAGGCTATTCTTTCCCTGTTGAATGGTCTTGGCATCATTTAAACATATACGTGCTTCTGGGCTCTCTATTCCATTCCATTGGTCTCAAAGTGGGTGTCTTTATGCCAGTACCACATGGTTTTGATTACTGTAGCTTTGTGATAAGTGTCAAAATCAGGAGATGTCCTCCAGCTTTCAAGATTGTTTTAGCTATTTGGGTTACCTTGAGATTCCATATGAATCTTAGGAAGGGTTTTTCTATTTCTGCAAAAAATCTCATTGGGATTTTGATAGCGATTGCATTAAAGCTATAAGTCACTTTGGGTAGTATTGGCATCTTAATACTAAGTCTTCCAATCCAATCCCTAGTTTCTTTCAGCAATGTTTTGTAGTTTTCATTGAACAAGTCTTTCACCTCTTAGGTGAAGTTAATTCCCGAGTATTTTTTTCTTTTCGATGCTATTATAAGTAGAATTTTTAAAATAATTTTCTTTCAGTTTATTAATTGTTAGTGTAGAGAAATACAAATAGTTTTTATGTGTTGACTTTGTACCCTGCCACCTTGCTGAACTCATTTATTAGCTCTGGGGTGTGTGTGTGTGTGTGTGTGTGTGTGTGTGTGTGTGTGTGTGTAATCTTTAGGGTTGTCTACATATAATATCCTGTTATCTGTGAACAGAAATGATTTTACTTGTTTCTTTCCAAATTTGGATGCTTTTTCTTTCTTTTTCTTGCCTACTTACTCTAGTTAGAACTTCAAGTACTGTGTCGAGTAGATGTGGTGAAAATGGGCAGCCTTTTTTTGTTCCTGATCTTAGAGGTAAAGCTTTTAGTCTTTCACCATTGAGCATGATGTTATGGTTTTTTCATATTTACCCTGTATTATGTTGAGGTAGTTTCATTCTATTCCTAATTTTTTGAGTATTTTTAATTATGAAAGATTGTTAAATTTTGTCAAATGCTTTTTCTGCATCAATTGAAATGATTGTGTGGGTTTTTCTCCTTCCTTTTGTTAATGTGATGTATTAGATTGATGGATTTTCATGTTGAGGTACCCTTGCATTCCAGAAATAAGTTCCCCTTTTCATGACATATATTCCTTCTAATATTCTGGTGAATTCAATTTGTTAGTTTGTTGTTAAGGAGTTTTGCATCAGTATTCATAAGGGGTATTGCTCTGTAGTCTTTTTTCCTTGTATCTTTGTCCGGCTTTGATATCAGGCTAATGCTGGTTTCATAAAATGTGCCTAATTTATATGTTAAACTTTACCATAGGTATGTATGTTTAGGAAAAAACATAGTATATATAGGATTCAGTACTATCTGCAGTTTTGGGTATCCATTGGGGATCTGGGAATGTATTCCCCATGGGTAAAGATAGACAGACTACTGTATATTCTCAGAAAGTTGTTCACTTCTGATTTCTGAATATATTTGAGATTTTACCAAAAAATCTTCCAACATATGCAAAAGTAGAAGAAATGTTAAAGACCCCCTCGCTCCATCCATTCATCTCCCAGCTTATAATTTTAAAATGAAAATAAAGACATCATAGATGCTACCTATTAATAATGCTTTAATCTCTGTATTCAGGAAACAAGGACTTTTATTTTGGCTAACCACAATGCCATTATCAAATCTAACAAAATTAATAATATAATTTCCAAATATCTGTAGACCAATTCCATATCAAAATTATACCCAATACTGTCTTAACTCTTTTTCTTAACCAGGATTTAACCAAGGACCTTACTTTGTGTTTGTTTGATGTGCTTCTTAAGTCTTTTAATGTGCAACAGCCTCTTCTTCTTCACGTGCTACCCCTACCTTTATTTTTCTCTCTTTTTTTTTTTCAATGACACTGTTGAAAAAATCAGACTTATTGTCTTGTGGAATGTCCCACATTCTGGAATAGTCTAATTTTTCTTTCCTGTAGTCATTTAGCTCATTCCTCTAGCCTCTGTATTTTCTATAAGCTAGAAGTGAAATGTAGAGGTTTAATTACATTCAGGTTAAGCAGGAGGAACATATGACTAGTTATGTTAGTTTCAGCGATACCTGGTTTGAGTTCTGGGTAAAGATGGTGATAACCAGATCTCTTTATTTTAATAATAAGCTTTTAAAAAATTACTACACTTTTCAATTAGTAAATAATCTGTGTCATAATGTTTTACACTATACAGATACAGATCTAGTTTCCTTTTCATCTTTCCCCTATTTTTTTGCTTCCATGGATAATCGTTGCCTAAATTTCATTAGAAGTCGCAAAATAATAATTTTCAAATTCCAATATTTCTTTTACATTTACCAGCAGATTTTCTTCTGTAACAGAGAGTTATCTCTCCTCTATGGTTATTTTAAAACGTATTTCTTACTGAAAAAGCAGAATAAATTCTTAATTATTTTCTCTTTATTAATTTTCAAAATTAGGAGTTGATGTTCTCGATTATCTCCGATTGTGGCAGATGAGCTTTTGTTTTAGTGTCCTAATTGCGAATTCATGGAATTTGATTTATTCTAAATGTTTTAATCAGATATTATTGTTTAAATGCTCAGATTGTTCTATATTTGGCCAGTGAACTTTCTCTTAAACTGATTCCTGTGTCCTTTTGACTATTAGTCTTTGACTACTTCTTTGCTTTCATGTGCAAAAGGGTATCTGGCTTTTCCAAAAAATCCCCTGTTCTCAGTTTTATAACACAAATATTACACCCATATATCCACATTAGTACTCTAGACGATCTTTGAAGTATACTGATTGACATACGAAGACTCTCCTTTACTGCGTTGTTCTTCCATTCCCACCTTCAAAGGTAACAACTCTTGGCAGTTTAGGGCATTTTCTGCTAGTTCTTTGCCTTGTCTTTACATATAAACTTACATATGTACACACATTTACATAAATGCATGTACCTTTTTCGTAGATATCTTTTATCAACAAACGTTTCATTCTATTTCTGATTTGCTGACACTGTATCCTTATGTCATTGTTTTTTAGTTTTCATTTGTTGTGAGTGTATCAAGCCTTTCCTTTATGGTATAATCTGATTTCCAGCCATTTCTGTTCTGTCTCATGTTGTTTTTCTGTTTTATTGATTAATTCTATAATGCTTTTTTTTTTTTGCCACTGCTGTAACTAGACATACGTAGTAAGCAGTTATAATGTTTTAGCTCTTCATCTCTTAATGTGAGTCAACTATGAAGACCTTGGTTTAAGTAAAAGTACTTAAACCAAGTACAAGTGAAATATTAAAATGATTCAAAAAGTACTTAAACCAAGTGACAAGTGAAATATTAAAATGATTCAAATAGTTTCCTGCATACTCCATTGGCTTGTGATATTTAGACAGAAATATCTCTTTGTTCTCAGCTCTTTTCTATTCAGATGAAGCCATTTGGCAGAGATTTTGTCACTTAAGGAACTCATTTTGGTTAGAAAGCCTATCTTGATCCACTATGACTGCCAATTTGGCCTAAATTCATAAATCTATATAGAACAATGGA
>NW_011888830.1:2893059-2932048 GCF_000151845.1 Pteropus vampyrus
TTTTTTTTTTTGCCACTGCTGTAACTAGACATACGTAGTAAGCAGTTATAATGTTTTAGCTCTTCATCTCTTAATGTGAGTCAACTATGAAGACCTTGGTTTAAGTAAAAGTACTTAAACCAAGTACAAGTGAAATATTAAAATGATTCAAAAAGTACTTAAACCAAGTGACAAGTGAAATATTAAAATGATTCAAATAGTTTCCTGCATACTCCATTGGCTTGTGATATTTAGACAGAAATATCTCTTTGTTCTCAGCTCTTTTCTATTCAGATGAAGCCATTTGGCAGAGATTTTGTCACTTAAGGAACTCATTTTGGTTAGAAAGCCTATCTTGATCCACTATGACTGCCAATTTGGCCTAAATTCATAAATCTATATAGAACAATGGAAAGAAATTTTTCTTAGAATAATTGAGAGCCTGTTTAAAGTTTATCTTTTACTTTAGATAGCAGAAAATATGGAACTTAAGGAACCTTTTTAAAGAAAGCAAGCATCTTGTTGCTTTTATCTGTTACCTGTCCTTTTTTTTCTAGAGCATTTGGAATTTTTATTTGTTCATTTATAGACAAACTTCCAGGTTCAGTATTGCATTTTCTCCTTAGTACTATTATTATTTTTTTTTTGCAATGTCAGTCCAGATTTTCGACTGGAACATAGGAAGGACATGTCCACTTTTGCTTGTCCGCAGCAGTGCTTCGTGGGGGTTACAGTTTGGATTTCCTTCAGACCCACTGCCAGACGACGCTCCGTCTTTGTCTTCTTTCACCTCTACCTCTCTAACCATTCTTCCTCTTTTTCCTTGGTGGGTTCCTTTTCTTGAGTTCATCTTTAAAATCAGAGGTCCCTAACCCCCAGACTGCAGAATACTATCAGTCTGTGGCCTGTTAGTAACGGGGCCGCACAGCAGGAGATGAGTGGCTGAGTGGTAGCGGGTGAGCGAAGCTTCATCTGTATTTGCCCTGCTCCCCAGCACCCCCATCACCGCCTCAGCTCCACCTCAGATTGTCAGGCGTTAGATTCTCATAGAAGCACCGGTTCCTGGTGCCAAAAAGGTTGGGGACCGCTGTTTTAAGTGATCTGTCTGAAGCTGTGTTCTTTGCCTTTTCATTCTGCATGCTGTCCCTGGGTGCTTTCATCATTTCCCATGGTTAGGACTGTCACTTAAAGACTTCCAACTCTGAACCAACACCCCGATCTTTGTCCTGGAACTTCTGAGCCCCGCACTCATTTAGCTGACACCTTAAATGGGCACCTGGCCACCTGCCCCTCAGATACTTGAAACTCAATGTCTTAATCTTCATACCACCTCCAAACCTTTTCCCATTTCTCCTCTGTGTTTCTATCATGGTAAAATATTCAACATTCACTCACCCTCTTAGTCATTCAAAACCTTCTCCCTGCTACCCGCCTCTTGTTAGCACTCCATATAGCTACAATTCCTTTAGTTGCCAAGTTTTGTGCTTCTTTTGATTCTTAATATCTAACATTTGCCTCCTGTTCGACCTCACTGCCAGAACCGCATCATCTGCCCTGGAAGCCCTGACTCCAGGGTTGCTCAACAACTTGCTGAGCTGTTGTGGTCTATGGAATGGCCGGCCCTTTCCAGGTGCTTCAGTGACTGTGGGAGAAAACCCAGACACCTTAGTTTGACATATGATACTCCCTAGCCTCTAGTTTCCTTCTCTTTTTTTTTTTTTTTTTTTTTTTAGATTTTAATTTTAATTAATTATTTTTTTTAGGTGAGGCAACCCTTGGTTGACCTTACAGATTTCAAGGACCTTTTCTGCTTACAATCCCTTATTTTTTATTTTTATTTTTATTTTTTACGCCTACAACACCTGGTCTTCCTAGGTGGTCTCCCATCCACGTACTAACCAGGCCCGACCTTGCTTAGCTTCCGAGATCAGACGGGATCGGGCTTGTTCAGGGTGGTGTGCCTTAGACCCTCCTAATTTTCTTACTTCCATCCATCCCACCTCCCTGGCCACTTTTAAAGAGTAATAGTAACAGCAAATTTTGGATCTTATAGTAGACTACTTGCTAAATGCTTTCTTTACATGCATATATCAATTATTTTTTCTTCAACAGCCCTTCGGAATAAGATATTGGTCAATACAAGTTTGTTTTTTAATATCCTCAAGGACAATTTTCCATGCACAGGATTATTTAGGTTTTTAAAATTAGTATTTGATTTACTGAAGTTACAAATTCAGAAACCTAGCTCTTCTTTAAGTTTGTTAATTCACATTACAAAAAGTTTTCTTCTTGTGTTCCAGTAAAAAATTTTGATTATTACTACCAAAAAGAAGGAAAAAAAAAGTACAAAGGACAGAATGCAATACTGAAGTTTTTTGAGGTGATGGAATCATTTCGTATCCTGATTGCATACACACACACACACACAAGTTGGTTTTATTTTAAGTTGTTTAAAAATAAACTGTCCCACTTTTTGAGGGCTTGAGTGTGTTTTCACTTTTTTTGTTTAATAGAAACCCAGTTACATGTGTTCAATAATTTTTACATATGTAAATGTGAACCAAAATGCTAAGAAACACAAAATGAGAATTTTAAAAATTAAATTATTTCATAAAGATCTATGGAATTTATGTAGTATTAAATAGGTTTATAATGATAAATGTGTTTAAATAATTGTCTCCCTTCTTTCCCTTATCTTTCAAGTTTAATCTGATGGGGGAAAAAGTCGACCCAATGAGCCTAACTACAATATTTATTTTTTATCACCTTGTTGAAGGCTATACTAGTGTTCGAATTCCATATTCTTTTGGCTGATGATTAAACAGAAAGAAAACCAGTTGATTTTTTCAGATACAAATTTGAAATGTGATAGTATTTCAGTTGGACTTACTATTTGATCTAGAAGAGAATAAGATGACTCTCTAACCCAGAATAATTCTCCTGACAACAGCCCCCACCATTTCTTACTGAAAACTGTTAGAACAGTCGAAGTATATGTAGTCTATTGTTGAAATTTAAAAGTAAAATGTTGCTCACAAGAGAGAGCACTTAGAGCACTTTCCTGTAATTATATGTCTCTTGTTAGGTGCAAAAAGCTGTTGATGCCTTCCGATGCACTTAATCTGCAGGGCTTGTAGTTGAGTGTGGTGTCCACTGGGTGGTGACAGAGACCTGAGTAAGATCAAGGACAAGCCTCAGGGGACTTAAGAGGGACACTTTCCCTTATTATTTTAAGGATGGCTAGATTATTCTTTTTGTTGGCTTTAAATAACCTAATAAATAGTTTTACCTTTGTTCTAAAATGAGTCAAGTTATATTTCCCTTTTTTGAGTAGATTATTTTAATTGTTGGCACTCACATAAAGATACCACGTAGATGATGGTAACAGTAGTGGAAAATACCTTTAATGTGGTATCTTCACAAAAACATCCCCTCTTCTGTCTGATGGGAATTGTGGGGCTTTCCTCTCCTTTGAGGAGTTAGGGAGGTAATTTTTCATTTAAACTCCTGTGGTTTCAGGGGAAGAAGAGAAGAATAAAATTTTAGGCACGGAGCTATAAGGGTGAGCAAAATTATGTATATTGAAAAGAAGTCTAGAACAAAGTATGGATAATAAATATTAATACTTATTACAGATAGTTAGGCGGCTAGGTGTCGATGTGAGATCATGAGTTGTGGATTAGTGCCACTCGTCGGTCTTTAGCATGCTCCCTGGTCACAAATCATCATAGGAAGTAGATGGGACCTGACACTGTTTTAAACTAAGCAAATCCTAGTACCACAGTCTGGCCTGGCACCTGTCAATATCCTTACCCCTACTATGCAAGGCCTTCTAGCCTAAATGTCTTTAAAATTGGGGAGGAATTTGTTTTTTTAAGCACATACATTTTAGGAGGTTCTTTCTTATATATCTGTCTACTACCTGTTTCAAATTGCTTTGCTTTCTTCCATGCTTATTGAAAATCTTTATAGGGGCAAAGAGGCCATACTTTCTAATGTGTTTGTACATTTGAGGTATTCACTGTGTACCTCTTACAGAGTCCTACCTAGTTCCTAATAATAGATTGCCATTTAGGAATTAATTAGCTAAAATGTCATAGTGTCAGCACTGGATTTTTTTTCTCCAAACCTTGCTACATCTAGTTTCTTAGCTATGTAGAGCTTGGGTATTGTAATCTTTATGTTTCTTTAGTGTTTATATGAACAGCGTGTCATTACTATTAATTACATATGTGTAAATGGACATTTTGTCAACACCTTACTTACAATTCTGTTACTATTTTAGATATTATAGGAAGGAATACAAAAGAAGTAGAAATCACTTGAAGTCAGTTTTCATCTACTACAGAGAAAGGGAAATGTATTTTGGACTACTGTGAAAGAACTTTAAGATGTTACTTTTGGGCTATTTTAGAACAGTGAAAGATTTTTTTTCCCAGTGTGAATTTTGGCCACTTGCCCATTTAGTAAATGGCACATGTTAATTTTTTCTTATTATTCTGGTATGGTGTGTAGATACATAGAATATAAATGTCTCTTCCTTAGAGAAATTTCTGTATTGACTTGCATATAAAGTAGTGTTAAGTATAAGGTGAATACTTCTCTTACCCTTTATATTGAAAAATTAAATAGCCCACATATGTATGATACAGACCTTTCCATTTTGTTTTATGCATGAAATTACCACCTCCGTCTCCTCATTACTTCCTTCTCAGTTTTTCTATTCCTTCTCCTGAGAAATACATGCTTTGGAGCCATAATCCTACATTTTACTATGTGTCCTGCTGGTTTTTACTAATATGTGCCTTTATATACCTAAAGGATTTCAGAATGAAAAATCTACGGATATTGGAATATAAGAACAGTGTGTAAAATGGCATTATTTTTCCCCAAAGATGTTCAGTTTTCTCCCTTAGTCCTCTTTCCTCCCACTTCCTTCCTTCTACCCCCACTTTATTTTTTAATCTCTTCCACCTCACCGGTTCCTTATTAAACCCTATTATACTCTGTCTTGGGCCACTCCTCACTCCACAGCCGACCACAGCTTGGAGGAGCCCTGGGCTGCAGTCCTGTGGTGCAGCAGAGGGCTACTTTTCCAGAAGCCTTTGCAGCAGGGAGGTGAAAACTGGGCCAATCTCACTTCTCTTTTATGGCCCCATCCATTCCTCCACCCTGCAGAGGGCGGTGGTGCACGATGCCACCAGGAGGCCTCTACCCTCATGGCCTAATTACCTTCCAAAGCCCCGTCTCCACATACTGTTACACTAGGTTTGCAATGGGGGCGGGGAGAGCAGGACATAGACGGTCAGTCTACGGCAGGTGGCTAACCTTTGAAAAACCTGATTTCGAGTGAATTTGGTTTCATGAGTTGTGAATTTTTATGGATTAAAACATTGAAAACAGGCTCTGAGTGTCTGCAGTCTGGCCAAGAGAAGCTTTCACTGACAGACTGATGTTCCAGGGGGTGCACATGCAAGCCACACAGCAGTCCCTTCTTATTGATAATGCTGCTAGGAGAATTTAAGATATTTAAAATTATTTCCTATAAACTGGAATGCTGGTGGCTCTGCAGGTCGCTCAAAGCCACCGAGTGCTGGAGACGTGGGGCAGCTCAGAGGGCTCAGCACGGGAATCTCCACACGAATCCGACTTTGCCCCTGGAGCAGCACATCCTGCAGGCCTGACCTGACCGCTCTCTGGTGCCGCTGTTTTCCTTTTCTTTTTCATGGTTGTGTTTTCCATCAGGTTCCTAGTCACCAACCTGAAAAGGGTGTTTTGATGATTGGCTGATATTATATGGAATATCAACCAGCCATTGAATTAGCTATTCAGATGACTGTGTCGTGAGCCCTTGGAATATTGTTAGAATGGAGACTAAAAGAAAAGTCATAAATTCAGTTTTTCTATTACGCAGATCTTTGTATCTTCTTGATAATTTGTGTTTGTCGGGGTCATTTGCTTACGTGGTAGAAATAATTCATATATTTATCTGGAACTAAATGGATCACTATTTGTAGAGCTGATAAGAACTTTTGGGGAACACTAGATAGATTTTAATTTTATTTTTATCGTTAGTTATCAACCCCATAGACTAAATGACTACTTGTGAATATTCTTGACTTGGGCTGCATTTGTGCCAAGTCTCTTACTGCAATTCCAGATATTTCCTGTGAGATTGGTCAGAAGCTGAACTAGAATGCTTCAGATAATTTCACAGCATTCATAAACACCGAAAACTTTTCTAAACGACAAGAATTTTAAAGTTTGAGTTATCATGTCTCTATTATGAACAGACACAGAACAGTGTTGGTTATTCCAGCTGTTACTGAATAGCAGCTGTCTGTTCCTGTCTTTAAACCACGAGCCATCCTCTACTCTGCTCGTCCCTCACACGTCACATCTAACCCACGAGCTGTGTCTGGACTTCGCCTTAAACCATATCCGAGAAGCAGCCTCTTCCCTCTGCTTCCACCACACCATAGTGTAGGAGCAAAGAGCGAAGGCGCTGGAATCAACTCTGGGCTTGAATTCTCTGCCGCTGACTCGTTCATCCTGCCTCATTTTCTCATCTATAAAAAGAATAGTAGTAGTGAAGTATCTTACATGCCTATTGCTGACATTGTATTTATAGCTTTTTGAGCAGTGCTGACATATGGTAAGGGCTTAATGAGTATTAGCTATTATTTCTTCATTAATTATTACAGTCTAAGGCTAATTATTACACATTCAAAGTGAACACTATTGGACATGAGATCCTGTTACTCTCCTGCTGAAAAACCTTCAGTAGTTTGCAGTTAATTCAGAAAAAACACCCAGAGTCCTCACTGTGGCCGTCTAGGCCTGGCATGCCGTCGCCGCTCTTCTGTTCCCCTGCCCTCCGCCCGTCCCCCACTCTTGACGCGGAGCACCTTTGTTCCTGCTGGAACTCTCCCCTGCTCTGTCCTGCCCCACTCCAAATCCCTGTGACTGCCCTGCCCTGGCGCTGCCGTCACAGCTGCACAGGTAGCACGTAAGCTCCAGGAGGACGGGACTTCGCCCTCCCGTTCCGTGTGTGGGTTGCCAGCACCCGGAACAGCGCCCAGTACACGGTAGTTGCCTGGTGGTATGTATTTGTAGAATGAATGAATGAGTGGAACAAACTGTAATCGCCAACTCTAATGCTTCGTGTGCTCTCAAATGTAGAAAATAAAGAGCTTGCACCATATTATCAAAGAAGAGTTAAATTTAGTTTAAAACCATCACAAGTTTCTCTGGAGTTTAATGAACATGGCAGAGTGGAAGAAAACGGTGAACTGGGAGTGAAAATACTGGGTCTTGGTTCTCATTCTGTTTCTGCCAGTAAACATCACTTGGCTTCTCTGAGCCTCTGCCTTTTCACCTATAAAATGCGGGCAGGACTGGATCTCTCTGGAACCCTAGGGTTCTGAGAAGCTGCCCAGTTGTGGGAAGTGGGAAAGGGGGTGACTGAGCCTCTCCACTTTAGCTAGAGCAGCTTTGTTTATATATTCTTTATCTACTGGGATTTCATATGAAATTTAGTTTGAAAAAAGTCTGCTTCTAAAAAGTTTAAAAATCACTGAATTAGAAGAGCACAAATGTTATTTTTAGTTTAATAATTCTGATACTAGTCCCTTAACTATTTAAAGGATATTGTTTCATCATTATTCTCTGCTCCCTCTAGTCCCAAAGAAAAGCTCATTGAATATTTTAAAAAATATTTTAAAGAAAATCGTATGAAGGTAAATAACAAAATTATCATCACTAGGAAGCGAGCTACATGCAAACAAAGGCCACGTCTGCCTGCTCGCTGCTAATGGACTCACTGCTTAGCACGTTGAAGCAGAGCTTACTCAGTAGATATTCATTAGATGGATGAACAGGGGGATGTTTGAAGAGAGCAGCAACTTATTTTTAAGTGAGAACATATTATTTTATAATAACTCATGAAAAAGATGTAGGCTAAATCATGAAATTTTTATAAGTGAAGTCTGTTTTCTTTTCAAGATGATATTTATTGGATATCCTTACTGTAATAAATCATTTTTAAATACTGTTTACTAAATGGCAAACTTCTTTTAATTCTTCATTAAATTTCTGAATTTAGTTATTTAAAATATAAAACTAAAAGTATCCAATATGATATTCTCTTATTTTTTATTTTTTTCTTTCTTTTGCTTTAAAGTGGGATCATCTTAAGAACGTTAACTTTAAAATAGAGAATACTATTTCCTTTTATCACAAAGTTAAACTGTGGAAGGTACTTAATGATAAGTTTTTTGGGGACAACTTTTTAAAAACTTAATTTAATTTTTAAAAATTTCTAAATAATTTTTACTTTTCAATTACAGTTGCCATACAATATTATTAATTTCAGGTATACAACATATTGATGAGACATTTATATAACTTAGGAAGTGATCACCCCAATAAATCTAGTACCCATCTGACACCAAAGATAGTTATTACAATATTATTGACTGTATTTCTTATGCTATACTTTACATCCCATGACTGTTTTGTAACTGCCTATTTGTACTTTCTAATCCCTTCCCCTTTTTCTTTCACTCCCCATCTCCCTCCCATCTGGCAACCATTAGTTTGTTCTCCGTATTTATGAGTCAGTTTCTCTTTTGTTTGTTCCTTTATTTTGTTCTTTAGATTCCACATATAAGTGGAATCATATGGCATTTTTCTTCCTCTGTTTGACTTACTCCGCTCAGCACAAGACCCTCTAGGTTCATCCATGTTGCTGCAGATGGCAACATTTCAATCTTTTTTATGACTGAGTAATCGTCCATTGGATATATGTGCCACCTCTTCTTCATCCATTCATCCACTGTTGGACATCCAGGTTCCTTCCATATCTTGGCTATGGTAAATAGTGCTGCAAAGAGCATATGGATTCACATGTCCTTTCAAAAGTCGTGTTTTGGGTTTCTTCAGATAAGTACCTGGAAGTGGGATTACTGGGTACTTCCTTGCCTCTTGTTATAGCCTTTGTTTTAAAGTCTACTTTGCCTGGTATAAATACTGCTAGTATCCGGGGACAACTTTAGATCACAATTGGTCATCAGTTGACTTTTAAATTTGGCAGACCTGCTTCTAGTTGAGAAGAAAAGTTTAACTGAGATTTCAAAACCATTTTCGTTGAAGTAAGCTAAAGTGAAGATGATATAATGGTAAGACATTGAACTACTGAGCTGCAGAATTGTTTTAGGAATAAAAAAAGTATCTGCCTTTTATTCATAAAAGAGCATGGAACAATATCTTAAAAAATATCTTAACAAAATATAAGAATCATGTTATACTATCGTATGAACCTTACTCATAAGATTATAAATATTCCCACCTGCACATTGCCTAATAAGCTTTTGATTTTTGGTATGTTTTACTATCAATCTCTCTAAAAAGTGGTTCTCTTAAGCCAGTGAAATGCTGTGGTGTGTGTGTATGTGCAGTGCATGTACATGAGTGCACATGTGAAAAGTAAGCAGTTACTCACCATGTGGCTCTTAGATTTGATACTATTTACTCATGTATTTATGTTGCTTATGAATTTATTTCTTCCTTTAGGTAAAGAAGATGAATTTCCAAAGAAACCTTTGGGACAGCTTCCACCTGAATCTCAGTCTGCTGGCATTACTCACCTGAGCAATGGACAAAGTGTTGGCAGGTCAAGTCCCCATAAGAACAACAGACGAGAGAGCAGCTCATCACCTCACAGAAAACATGAGCGTTCGCCTCACCATCAGAGTAGACTTGGTACACCGGAAAGAGTACGGCAGCCACGACCAAAATCGGTGGATGAGGAGAGCAGAAAGCTAAAAGACGAGGCAGATTTTCAAAGAAAACATCCATCAGGTTCACAAGACAATGCCAGGCAATATGATCACGCAGCTGCTAATCAAAATAGCAATGCTACTTCAGATACCAGGAAGGAATTTGCACCCAAATGGAATAAACCGTCAGATGTTTCAGCTATTGGAAAAACTGCAAAATATGCCACTGAAGGCAAAAGTGGATCACACCCCACACTTACAGTCACCATCCCAAGTTCTGCTGATCTTCGGATACCGAATGCAAGGCAGAAGATGAAGGTCTGGGACGCCGATGAAGGGAAACGGGGTTCTAATGCATCCCAGTATGACAATGTACCTGAAAACGGAAATGGCACTTCTGTTGAAGAGGCACTAGAAAGGGCTTACTCTCAAAGTCCAAGGAATATTGTTTACACGCATAGTCCAAGAAAGCATGCTGAGCCAAGTCCTAGTCCATCAAAAGTGTCAAACAAGTTTACTTTTAAAGCGCAGCCTCCAAGTTACGCAAAATATCCATCTCAGCTAGATGGGGAAGATCGCGGGATGGTACCCCCGCCGTCGTACAGCAATCCCCCCAACTATCATGGGAGTTCTCCAAAACGCATCCCTCCTGCTAACAGCAGCCTCGTGTCTCCACAGCTTAGCTATGGGATCCAAATGAATCCTTCTAGGAGGCCTCATGGTTCTAATCTTTCAATCAATGTTTCTCCAGAGAAATCTCACAGCCGCCCAGCTCCTCTTGTACTACCATCTAGTCGAATAGAAGTTCTTCCCGTCGAAATTGATGCTGGGGGATATTCAGGCAATTCAGGGACACCAAAGAATGGAAAATTTATCATTCCTCCAGTGGATTATTTGCCAGATAACAGGAAGTGGTCCGAAGTCGGTTACATATACAGACCTGAGACACACGAACACTTGTGGACTCGAGATGCTAACCGCGGCCACTTAAGCAATTTACCAAAATATCCTGCCTTTCAACATGTTCCCTTTCAGGACCATAACCTCCCCGCAGTTTCAGTGGATAGTCCCGTGCGGTATAGAACTTCCCCAGCTTTAGAAGATGCCAGTTCATCTGGGTATCAATATTCAGGGCCCTCGGCTCCCATGTATCACTACAGAAACCGGGATGGACTTTCTGTTCAAGAATCAGTATTGCTGTGAGAATTTATCTACACTTGCTGAAGACAAGAGAATAGAAACCATACGAAACCTACATTGCTATGTTTATAATTGCCAAAGCAGTATTTTGTACCATTGTAAACAACTGGCGCAATTCTAATGTATGTTACTAATAAGAGTAGATGGAAGTGTTTTCATCCCATAAAGATGCTGCTTAAGATGAGCATTTTAAATTGCATCGTCACTGAACCTGTTAAAAAGAATTTACCATGGAAACATAGCAATAGCATTTAGGAATGCACGCACAATAATAATTCATTACTCAGTTTCATTTATAGCTTTCTCCAAAAACCTGAACATTTTTACTCTATTAGCCCGTTCTGTTTTGAGTAATGTTACAAAGTACTGAAAAACTGTCATGTAGAGTAGATATTTTTAAGGCTATGTGTAGTGTATGTGTCTTCTAATAGATATTGTAGGCATCTATGCATACACATTTGAACACAAAACTAAAGAAACATTTTTAAAAACTACTTTTAATTTAGATCCATGGAATAATTTATTATTCTTTTCTTTAACTGGTGTTTTAGTCAAGTTTTTTTCCCCATTGTATTTTTAACCTAGATCCTAAATTGACTTCACAGTTTGCCCTGAGTTGAGTAATTCAAATTTCACAGAATGCTCATCTTTCTCATTCAATTGCTGTCATTTTCTTTCAATCTGAAAATTAAAGACATTGGAGAGAATGGCTAACCACTTAATGGTGCTTAAAAATCCAGGCAGTTAAAATAAGTTTATGGCCAAAGGTGCAGCTGTCAGTGTATCCGTGAGCACTGAGGTCAGTGTAAGTGCCTCTGCCCTGTGTTCTGGTCTGACTCGCAAAGCTCAGAGCAGAATGGTCCTTGCCAGATGCAAAGGAAGCGTGGCAGCACAGCGTCCTGTGGATGCCAGCAGGAGAGGCTGCCAGTCACTGTTCCTTGCAGGTTCCTTTGAAAGCAGGATTAGCAATATGGTTACTTCTAAGTCAGCCCCTCAGATTTCTGCAGGGCCTCACTACAAAGGGCTGGGCAGTCATTTACATGATCTCTGGCACTGTCTTTTTAAAGAATGTAGCCAATAGATATTGCTGTGCTTAAGCCATTCAATTATTGTGTAAAATTGTAGGAAATGATCCTAATTAATAATGGGAATCTAAGATTTTGGTCTTTTTAATAGTGCAACTTTCATACTTCCAAAAATCTTTTTTTTCTTTTTCGGTGACAAAAATTCAAGTTCATGTTAAAAACAAATTAGCAATGTCTTTTATAATTTTCTATTACACTACAATTACCAAAACATTGACAAAGTTTGGAGCACACCAAGAAAGTATGACTTTGTGTTTAATTGGAGAGCTTATTTTCAACATTACTTTGCTCATGTTTGAATAATAGAGTAGAAAACCTAACACTGAGGGCTCTTCTTGTTGCAGGCTGGGGCTTTAAGCTTTCAAGGTACAGAAGTATGTCTTTTAAAACGAGAGTAACATTTGTTTAGCTAGTGAATGTGATAATATTTTTTATGTATATAATGAGTCTAATGTAATTTTAATCAACTTGGTAATGACATTATTAAATGGCAAAACAAATATGGTGTATTAGCAGTAAGCAATACACCGAAGCTCAGACGAAATCCTGATATCACTGGGCTCTTGATTCAGATCATGTGAAACTTAGAAATAAATATATATAAAAATGTAGCTGAGGATATTAATTCTAATTTTTAAACCATGATTCTGTGACTTGTAATAAGATAAGCCAAGCTGTACAATTTAGTTCATGATAGCAGCGCCTGAGCTGTTCCAAAATCTATATGTCAACAGTGGTAAATACTGTAGATTTATATATATATATGCAAAATATATATGCACACACTATTTTCTTATGTCATCTATGACATTTTTTATCTGTTTACTTTTTTGGATGTGATTGTTTTTAACATGCTAAAAGTAATACGAATATTTCGTTTTGTGTCTTTTATGTGCTTTTATTCATATGGCAGAAATACTGCACCTCTGATGCTTCTAAAGCTAATTCTCTTCTAATTGAGTAGATATTTCCCAGTGTTTGCCTACGTGACCATATTTATCAAGTTCTCTGTTACATGCTTTATTAACTTCTGGTAGTACTGTATTTAGAACTACTGCATCACTTTTATTTTCTTTATTTAATCTGCCATTATTAATAACAATACGGTATTATTTCCAGTCTTCCCCATTATAAAGTGTAGTGCTTTGTTAGTTTTTTAAATAGGAAGATTTAATTTGAAGTTATTTTGCCACCATAAATTTTTCAAATTTAAAAAATAAATAATGAAATAATGATAAAAGATGAAATAATATTGGCAAAGTGGATTCAAATATATTTATGAAAAACGTATTTGGTAAGAATTTTCATGGTGTGGAGACTGATTTTACTCTAACTGCATGTACTTGGTGTAAATATTTTGCCATTATGTCTTTTCTTCATAGCAGTTTTCCCTAAAATAATAAGCACTTTGGTATAGTTTTTACTTTTTTTAATATTTAGTTTGAAAAGTTGAAGAAATTAGACCCAGAGTCTCAAAGGGTTTTAAAACTTTGACTCTTTCAAATGCTTATGTTTTCTATAGGATTTTTTTTTTTAATTGACAGCTTTTTAAAGCTAGGAAATATATGTAAAATCAGATGTCAAAGTGTTGTAGGGAAGGAAAAATTTATTTTTCCATCTACCCTTCTAGGTTCTCCAGCCAAACCCTGTAAATTGGACTGCCAAAAGACAGATGAACAAGAGAAAAACAAACAGAAGTTCATTAACATGTGCATCGATCGTTCACATGGGAGGACCCAGTGATGAGTAACTCGAAGGGAGGGCAGAGGTGGGGTCTAGACACCTAACCTTGTGGGGAAGGGAGGGGGAAAAAGGCCCTCATAGAAAAGCAAATGAGGTTTTGGAAAATAGATGGGAGGTATATAGTTGGTGACAATGTCTGGATGTAGTGCCAGAAGAGAAGGTTGGAGCTGCCTGGGGAGGGATTTATGACAATTGAGTGCTTTGTGGGGGACTCTGCTTTTAGGCAGATAAAGGATTTCAGGAACTCAGATGCATTCAGCTCAAAATCTTTCTTATGCCAAAGTGGCATATTTCGGGGTGGCGTGACCTGATCTCTTTCAGTGTCAATAATAGAGTGTTTCTTGAAAAAGCTAAAAGCGATTAGTCAGTAGAACATTTCTGGAGAAGAAAAATGGATGTTTACAGAGTGCAATGTGATTTTTTTTTTTCATTTTAAGAAGATTCTAATACTAAATTTTATATCATACTAGGTATAACTTTAAAATTGAGTTTCATATTCATAGTTATTTCAGATCTCTCCCTCAGGGTCCATTATAATGCACAAAAACAGTACCTCGCCAACACTTGGCTGAGATCTCTTTTCATGATTAGAGAAAAACATGCCACATCCACCGCTAGGGGTTTATTCACAGAGGACCGATAGCTTCAGCTTCTGGAAGTATTAGTACTCTCAATTATCTTTTAGAATCACACCTTATTTTAGTAATTGATTGCAGGTTAATTAAGATTATGGTTTAGGGATCTGTTTTTGTGTGTTTGTTTTACTTGTCCTTTAATGTATTTTAAATGTCCATTTCTAATATGGATATTAATGCTAAGTGACCAGGTGGTTTTAATAAGTCAAACTTTACTTTTACAATGACCGAAGGTATTGAGAATAGGGAGAAAGGGTTCCATTTAACATTTGTTTATGAATTGTACTTCCAGAAAGATTTTTAGTTAACCATAAATTTTATAGATAAGCACACAGAAATGAACAATTTTAGATTTCATAGGAGTGGATCTCGACCCTTGCTGCTCCTTAGAATTATCTGGGGAACTTTTACAAAATGTTCTCTTTGGTTCTTACCCTAGGCCCCTTAAATCAGAATGTCAGGAGTGGAACCCACATATCAGGTCATAGTACGCCCCCGCTACCCCCCCAGTCTATCAATTAAGCTCTTAAAAAAAAGAAATCTAAAGTTGATTGTCTTATATTCCCACTATGAGCTATCTCAAAAATTTTTCACAGATAAGTTTCAGAGTTTAGAAACTCTGATTTCAGGTAAGTTAGTAAAAGTTTCACTGGAAAGATTAACATTACCAGCAATCTCTGTACAGTTTGGTGAACTGTTGATGGTGGTGGGAAGTGTAAATGGCTTCGAACAGAAGGTGTGTGCCCCTGTTCTGTCTCCCATCACTGCTTAGGGTGGTTCTGCAAGCTAGCCAGAGCCTTGTTAAAATCTCCATTTCCCTAGACAACCTTTGTCACTTTCCTCAAGTGACGTGCTAAAAAATAAGGCCCAAGCTGTTTGGAAGCCTAAGTGCCTTTTTCCTGTGCGAGGAGCTGAGGAAATGCCACACAGTCTGGTCACTCACTCGGCCAGTTGGCATTTTACTGAGCACCTACAGTGGACTCGTCCTCAGGACTCCACTAGGCTCATGCTTCAAGATAGAAGACTTGTTTTATAATCGTGTTTTCGTTCGGCTTTGAGACACACAGGGCATTGTTGGAGGCACCGCGGGCCACAGCTTAAGAAGGTTGGCAGGCTTGTGCGGGAGGTGCCTCAGCCAAACCTGAGAGGGTTCACAGAGTGGACAGGAAGGGGAGGGGACAGGGACGTTTCTCCACAGGGGTGGCACAAGCAGCTACATGGTCCATGTGGAGGAGTTTGCCTCTTTGACATGTGGTGTTCCACAGATCAGATCTTGGAGGGCCTTGTATGCCATTGAACTTGACCCTGTTGGTGGGTTTTGCCATGGTTGTGTTTACATCACCTCTGTGGTGCCTCGAGGCTGTGGTGGCTGGATGAGAGGGAACAAGCCTGGAGGAAGTCAGGAAGACCACGGCAAGTATTATGTCTAAAAAGTGGTACAGAGCTTAAGGCCAGGGAAGAAGTTTCAAAGAAAAGGTGATTAACTTGAGAGCGAATCACTAAGTAAAATGGGCAAGACTTGATCTTTGTTTGAATGTGATCATAAGAAAACTAGCAAATTTTACTGAATGCTTACTACCTGTCTGACACTGTGCTTAAGCATTTTACCCATATTAACTCACTTAATTCACACAGTAACTATGAAGAACGTACTACTATAATTCCCAGGTGACAGATGAGCAAACTAAGGCACAGACAAGTGGAAGTGACTTGGTGGCACAGCGGTAGGTAACAGAGCCAGGACTTGAACCCGAGCAGTCAGAGTCTAGGGCCTGTGTTTCCCCCACTCCTGAAATTTTTAGGCAGGTATAATTTACCCACTGTAACGCTCACCCATTTAAGTGTACACTTCAATGATTTTATAGTGAATTTACAGAGTTGTGCAACCATTACAATAAACCAGTTTTAAACGTTTTCATTGCCTCATGAAGACCTCTTATGCCCATTTGCAATCCGTCTCCATTCCTGCCCCCAGCCTCGGGCAACCACTAATCCACTTTCTGATTTGCCTTCTCTGGACACTTCATAAAAACAGAACCAAACGATACGTGTTTCCTTGCATCTTACTCTCACACTTAGCCTGTTTTTGAGGTCTGTCCATGTTGTAGCATGCATCAGTACTTTCCTTTTTGCCAGAGAGTATTCCATTGCATGGCTAGATCACATTTTGTTTATTTACTCACCAGCCAATAGACATTTGGGTTGTTTTCATAAGCTGCTCCGACCATTTGTGTACATGTCTTTGTGTGGGCATGTTTTCATTTCCCGTGGGTATCTATCTAGCTGTGCTATTGCTGGCTTTTATGGTAAGTTTGTGATTAACCTTTTGGGAAACTTCCAGACTGTTTTCCAAAATGGTGGGCACCACTTTGCGTTCCCACCAGTAGTAATGCGTGAGGGTTCAGATTTCTCCACATCCTCGCCAATACCCGCTGTTTTGTATTTTTTGATGATAGCCATTCCAGTGGGTATGAAATGGTATCTCGTTGTGGCTTCAGTTTTGCATCTCTTTAGTGAGTGGTAATGTTCACCATCTTTTCATGTGCTTGTGGGCCATTCATATATCTTTGATGAAATGTCTGTTCAGATCTTTTGCTCACTTAAGATTGGGTCGTTTTCTTCTTATTGCATAGTAAGAGTTCTTACTATGTTCTGGATACAAGTCCTTTATAAGACTTATGATTTGCAAATATTTTCTCCTAGTCTGACTTGTATTTTCAGTTTTGTGATGGTATCTTTCAAAGTGCAAATGTTTTTAATTTTAATGAAACCTAACTTACCAGTTTTTTCTTTAATGGGTCATGCTTTAAGTATTTGTATCGAAGGTCACAAAGGATTTTCTCCTGTTTTATTCCAGAAGTTTTATATATTTAGCTCTATATCTATATATATTTCATACATAAATATATTTATATATTTCAGTCTATGAGCCATTTTGAATTAATTTTTGTATATGGTGTGAGGTAAGAATCTAAATGTGGATATCCAGTGGTCTCAGTACCAAGTGTTAAAAAGACTATGCTTTCCTCAATTGAATTGCCTTAGTACCTCTGTCAAAAATTACTTGATTTTATATATAAATATTTGTTTTAAGTTTTGAAATGAGAAAGTACACGTCCTCCAACTTTGTTCTTTTTCAAATTGTTGTGGCTATTCTGGATCCTTTGCTTTTCTATGTAAATTTTAGGATTAGCTTGTCAGTTTTTGCCAAAAAACTATGCTGGGATTTTGATAGGTATGGTTTTGAATCTATAGATCAATTTTGGAAGAATTGCCATCTAAATGTTGATCGAGTCTTCTAATCCATGTAGAATGTCTCTCCATTTATTTTGATCTCCTTTAATTTCTCTCGGCAATGTTTTGTCATTTTGGTATATGTCTTGTACTTCCTTTGTTAAAATTATTCTTAAGTATTTGATTTTTCTTCCTCTTGTCAATGGAATTGGTTTCTTTGGATCCTGTGTGCTTAAACATTATTCTGTACTATTAATGGGAGAGAAGGGGTCAAAGTTGATTTCTACAACTCCCAGGTTGGGTGGTAGGGAGGAGAGCGGGGCCACCATCTGATAAAAAGAATTCAGGAGAAGGAGCAGGTTTAGGTTTAGTGAGAAAATGATACGTTTGACATGTAGAATTTGAAGAATAGGGGATTGACAGGTAGTGTTGTCTGACAGGCAGCTGGCAATTCCAGAGATTTGGGACTTGCCAGCCTGTAGGCGGCATAGCCCTGAGAGAGTACCTGTCCAGAGAGAAGATGAGCCAGCCATGGATGGGGGAGCTGGGGGTCACTGACGTTTAAGAGGTGCCAGAGGGGAAGGAGTGGGTGAAGGACCCGGAGGGGAGTGCTGGGCTGGCTCTGCAGTGTGTGAATGCCCAGCGACTGAAGGCGGAGCTTTGGAGTCAGATTGACTCAAGTTTGAACTTCGCATCCATGAGCCAGCCACTGTCCTTGGTCCTGAACAAAATCCCTGTCCTCATGGAGCTTATGTTCTGACCCATTTCCTCCTCTATAAAAGGAAGACAGTAGTATTTATTTCATTGTGAGGACTTAAGGAGTTAATTTGCATAATGTGTTCAATGCAGCATAGTCACACATTAGTAATTTGGAACGTTATCTGTACTCACGTGTCCCCACAGAGCTGGTTCTGGTGACCTAGAAGGCATGGACCGTGGCTTCGCAATGAGGAGCACAGGCAGTAGAGTTACACATGACATGTGAGCGGGGAGGCCCAGAGGGCCACGTGAGAAGGCAGCGTGCCGGCCTGAGGAGAAGGGGTCCAAGAGGGAGGAAACGATGAGCGGTGTAAGATGGAGCAGAGAGGGGCTGGTGACAGGGACTGACTTTCATAGAGCCACAGCGGGGTTGGGATTGTGGTGGGTGCAGGCACTGCGGGAGGTGTGAGTGAGAAGGATGGCGGTGACTGACTCGTAGCTGGAGGGGAGGGTGGGGAAAGAATCCGGGGAGGGGTGTATTTACATGGAAAAGTAATGCTAGTGAGAAATCGGTCCTGACCTTCAAACTCTCCAGTCCTTCAAGTCAGCCCTCGGTTTTATTCCAGTTCGGTACTTTATGCATTCATGAATATTAAAGTGCCAGTTATTAAACTTTCTGTAATTCAGACTTTTCACTTTAATTTGGAGGAAAATCTGCATAATCTGAATACGAAGCAGGCTGCATCAAGAAAACTCTTAAGTACTGCCCCTGAACACGACCGACTTTGAAGAGCACATGTTGAAATGTTGCTGTCACATGTCATACACTAACAGATGTGATTCGGGAGTGGCATATGTGCGGAAGACAGAGAGCCAACTTCTCTGTAACCTAAATATGAATCAGCGACAAACTGTGGCTCCCCCAAAAGCTCTACCAGTTTTGAATGAGTTAATAAGTTCGGCCACAAATTCCTGGCGTGACTTTGGGCAGGTCCCGGGCTTCTCTGGCACTCAGTTTTCTGATCTGTAAACTGGAGGTGGGAGGGGGAGTTTGTAAAGCATTCCCCCAAACTCTAAGGGGAGGGTGCCCCAACCCAATACCTGTTTGTCTGCTTCGTACTAGGAAAACAATGGTGAGCCAAGGCCAGACGGTCCCTGGTCTCGTGGAGTGGACAGTCTTGTGGAGACGGCCGGCATTAATTATGAGGTTGCCAACACAAGTGAAGACCCACATCTGTGGCCAGGACCAGGAAGGAGGAGAACCCCATGCACCCAGTACCTATAATAATGGCAAGCATGAAGATGACTCTTGTGAGGAAAATGTGACTTGAGTTGGACGTATGGGGGAAGTAGTCATGACAATGAGCCCAGGAAGCCAGCTCACAGACACGGGAGGTGTGGCCACTCTCACCTGGAAGCAAAGAAGGCAGAGTAGCAAATACTGAGACAGATAGCTCAAGTTGCTAACGTGAAGACAGTTTTAAGTTATTCGCCATGTCTGCACGTGAACAATGCCATCAGCAAAGTCACATTTGGAAAGGAAAGATGGCCGTGGCCTGTGCATTGGCAATTTGGTGGAGTGAACTAGAGGCCATCAGACCCACACTGTAGTCGGCGTTTGCCACTCACAAGCTGTATGACCTTGGCAGGTCACATTCCCTTTCTGTGCCTCTTGTGGGCATCGAACTAGAAAGGGTGATAAAGATGACCCGAGACAGTGTCTCAACCAGGGCTGCAGATGAGAACCACGTGGGAAGCTGCTGAAACACTGTGCCCAGGCCCAGCCCGGACCAACCAAGTCAGAATCTCCTGGGCTGGGTCCTGGAATGAGGCGGCATGCTTTTTAAATTAGATACTTACACAGCTCAATATTTTATGGTTCCGGAGCCCATTCCTTAGAACCTGACTGTGGATTGCAATTGCATAGGAATGTACTACAAGAAGTCAGAGCTTTGGGCTTGACACCTCTGATGAGAAACCAAGAGTGACTTGCCTCTGTTAACAAGCAGTGTTTTGGCCACTTTATTTTTTTCATTCCCATATCATTACTATCAGGAAACTACCCTAAAATCATATCAGGGGATTTTTATTTAGAGATTTTGAATGGTGTGATAGAACAGAGGCTTGAAAACAAGCTTAGAGATGTCTCAGCTTTTCCACTAACATTGCCGGGCCTCAATCTTATGAATAAAATAGGAAAAAATTAGTCCTTCCCTGCAAGTTTGTTCTAAAGATTAATTCAGATAATGTACATGTAATACAGTGCCGGGACACAGAGGCTCTATAAATGTTAAGTGATGAATATAAATGTTTACATAGGGAAAGGGCTAATACTCATATTGAAAGAGCTTTTTTCCCATGTTTATAAAGTACCCCAAATGGAATATGGGCAAAGAATATTAAAATAAAAGGTACAGATAAGTACAAAGCTATTAAACACATTCTACAGCCCCATTAATTAGAGAAATTGAAATTGAAACGATTGGCAAAAACGGCTGGTGAGAAGACAGCACGTGGCCGGCCAGTGAGGGAGACCGCATTCCACAAAGACGCCACTTCCCGTATTCTTTGGTCCAGCAGTACTGCTTCTATGAACAGAAATACAGTGGGAAGAGATACATGTAACAGGATATCCTGAAGGTCCATCTGGAGAGGATAGGGTACATTATGGTAAAACCATGTAAAAGAATAACGCTCACTCTAAAAATACTTAGGTAGGTTTATATGTAAGTGACATGGCAAGATGCCCGCGATTTATTGCTGAGTGAAAAGAGCTACAGAGCAGTATTCACATAGCCCTTGGTTGGCTTTGCCCCAGACCAGCCTTGAGACAAGACTGACTGTGCAGTGCTGAAGGTCCTGGGTGGGTTGGGGCTGGGGCTGGGGCTGGCTGACGGTGGGCTGTCAAGTAGGCCAGTGAAGTTCTGTTTGCATGAAGGCTTTGAGTCTTTTAGGCGGGACAGCGAAGAAGGTTTCAGCATTGAAGGGCAGGCACCTGGGATATAAGAATTAGCCATGTAGAAATAAAGGAGTGAGGACGAGCAGAGACCTCTAAGTGGGGGAGCATGTCCCAGTAGGTAGGAATAGGAGGTGGGGGCGGAGTGGAACATACACTCCCCATTGGGTCACTAGGCTTTAACCAAGAATGAGCATGACAGGGCTTTGGGTGGGACTTGGCAAATGCTGGCCTCAGCGGAGAGGCTCTCAGACTGCCATCCCCTCCCCTTGAACCGCCTCCTTTGTTCCTTTCCAGTTCTTTCAGTCAGGGCAGGAAGGAGGGGCAAGGAAAATCAGAGAATTTCCTAGGGACAGCCCTGAAAGGCTGCAAGGTGTCCTAGTCTGGTAGCCCTGACACGAGGGACACTAGGTAGAAGCCATTCCCTGAGTGCCTGAGGCTGGTGCGTGGCCTGGGATGAAGGCACTGTCTTATTTTTACCAATGAAGCTGAAGGTCAGTGATGCTCAGTGAGTGGAAATTGGCAGTGATTTTTTTTTGAAGGCAGATGCTTGAGAAATATGAAGATCTGGAAATGTTCGGGGAGTCAGATGCCTCATATTCCCTTCCTGCTGAGTAAGTCGATGTCGGACTTGAAGGCTTATATTTTTTCATCATTGGCTGGCCCTGATCAGAAACAGTGGCAAGTATTTATTAATACCAGGAAGGGGTGGATGAGATTTTAAATGTCATCCTTTTAAAAATCACTGAATGCTCCATTAGTCCAGGATAGCCTGTGCCTTTGGATTTCATGGATCAGTAAAATGTTCTCTAAGATGTGAGGCACTGTCACTGTCATAGAGTTGTCCATTTTTATTTGTCAAGTACATTTATTAAAAGAAAAAGTATGTTAAAGAATATTGTGACACACATGGAAAAGAAGAAAGCATCAACTCAGAAAAATAAAACTGTTCCAGTTTTAGTGTATGTGCTGCCAAAGTGAGCTCGAGCCTTTAAATTGAATAGTTACCCTTTTAAAAAAAATCCACTCTATTGACCTTTTTCCTTTTTTTCTCCCCTTATTTTGGTAAACATCTCATTGCAGACTGGTGAGAACTCTGTAGGGCTCAGCCCTGGTGCACATATCAACAGTTAAAGGCCACTGAATTAGTGTTTGTTTCAATAGCAGATGATGTGATTAGTCTATGTGGTTTGTAGAAAATTAAATTTTTTAGCCAAACCAGATGCTAAGCTTTTGCCCGGAATCAATATACTATTAGAAGTCCTAGAAACTAATAAACATTCCATAACTATTAATTTATGGATAGGTTGTTGGCAAATAACCTCAGAGAAGGAATCCAGGCTTGAAACAGTTTTGTAAGGCCAGATGGAGTGTGTGGGTTTAATCATAGTTCTGAAAGGGAGCCGTACAATGTGTTTAAAAATCCACTGCGATCTATGAGTTAAGCGTGAGATGAGCTAAGAGAAGAATAGGGAAATGGAACCTGATTGAAGCTGATGCAAGAAATTACGGCCCTTGCAAGGAAAACCAGATGTTCTTTTATGGTGATTTGTGTCGGTGAGAAGCAGGGACAACTTTCCAATCCAGACTCCAGTCACCTGTGAGCCCTCAGCCTGAGTGTGAGAAGAAAAAACCTAGTCACGCGTAAGCCCACCCAACCGATGACCCCAGGTGCAAGTATGCAAGAAATGGTATTTTGGCTCAGTTAATATGGGTGAAAAGAGCTCAACAAAATATAAGTTGACTGCATTATGGCGCAGATTGGTATATGGAATGATGTCCCTAAGTCACTCATACATTCACTCATTCAACCTGGTGTTATCGAATGTCTACTATGGGCCCATCAGAATAAAGTTACATTTGTTCACTACACTCTCAAATAAAAAGTCAAAAAACCCTAGGTGAAGTCTTCAGTCACTCTGGCCTGGATTACTGCAATGACTCTACTCATCCGTGTAATGTCAGATCGTACCTTTAGAAGCCCAACTTGGGTTATGTCCTTTTCCTGCTTAAAAACTTTCATGGGCTCCCCAAGGTCTCTCAGCTTGGTCTTTGAGGCTGGTAAGACATGTGCTGTGAATGACCTTGCAGCAGGGGTTTCCTGTCTGCTTTTTGGGGCCCCAGGGCCTCCCTGCAAATAACTCAGACAGTGGTGAGTTTGGGCGTAGCAAAGTCGGACATTCGTGTGAAAATAACCAAGGGGCTTTGCTGGCATAAGATCAGCAAAGAGGTACGGCTGGTCTCTTAGCTTCATGGGTTGCAGTTTCAGTGGCTTAATCCATGTTCCAAACTTGCCCACAGTGGGCAGACCGTGTTCCATGGTGCCCATGAGGACTTCATCCACAGGCCAGTGGCAAAATTACGAAGAGGCGTGGTTTAGTTTTAGAGTCCCCGCTCCCTTCCTGTGTTTTCTGTTGCTTTGTACCCACCTTCCTCATCTCCACATCTAAGACTCCTACCACCTGGTATCACTTCTCTTGCGAACCCCAGCATCACATTTATATTTAAATAAGGGTGTCACATCTCAGTTGTGGGTCTCTATCCAGTGGCATAGACTTTTCATAGACCTTGCTCTTCTCACAGTTTCAAGTTACATAGACTTTTTTAGAAAGCGTTCGTTTTAACTGGAAGTCAGACTATACTATCGATTTTTCCAGGTCACCGATTCTTAAACTTTAATGGGCAAAGGAACTACCTGGAGGTCTTGCTACATTGCAGGTTTGAGTCCACAGATCTGTGATTTATTCTGAGATTCTGTAGTCCTTATAAGCTCTCAAGTGATGTTAATGCTATTAGCCTGGGGACTACACTATGAGTAGTAAGAGTCAAGGCCAGGCTTCTTTGAAGAGCATCAGGAAGAAGTTCAAGTCCCCTAACCCCCACAGTGGAGGGCCAAGCCATTCCCTGGGGCCAGAGGCCACTGCCCAGTGTGGCTCATGAAGCACATGGTAGTTTGCCTCTGTAGAGCTTGTGGACATAGATGAGATGGCTGTATGTCTTCTTCTTCTGTGTCTTTGCAGACTTCACTGATTTCACAGGCCTAGACCCTTTGAAGACTCTGGTCTGGCTGTTGGAGATGATGCTTCTCTTCTCCAGAAGGCAATTCGGCAAGTTTTTGTGGAGAAAGGGTAAATCGTTGCCTTTCAGAAGGTTCCTGGAGCAGCTTCCAGCAAGTGGAGAAAGTGCCTGTGGACAGTTTCTCCCTCACACATTGTTTTTCTTCCTTTCATGCATGTAGGTAGGCCAGGCCATTTTAACAACCGTTCTCGGGTAGATAACCCCCACTCCTCATTTCTTTCTGTGTGTGTGTTTCTATGGGAAAGGAAGATAAAATTTAGCTAAACCAAGCTGTAGGTTGGAAGTTATAACCTACCTAATTCCTTAATTAAGCTATCAATTAAGGCTCTGTCTAGGCCACCTGCTATGCCTGGGCCTCATGCCATGTGGAAGATGCCAACTCTGACAAACCCATCCCTACAGAACCCAGAGCTCCTGACATTTGTTTCCAGTGAATCTCTAGTCATTACTCTCCTGCCTCCTGCCATTGCTTTCTCCTCAAGTAGTTTTTGAAGTCCACACTGAGACTGGTTGCCCAACCCATTTGTCATGCATGTGGAGTTGTAGAATGTGGGGGTCTCCCATCAGATATCAACTGGGCCTTTGGAGGGCTACGACCTCCCCAAAGAGAACATCTGTGTTGACTATTTGGCACAGGAACCAGCCTCGCCTTAGAGCCCTGAGCTTCGCCCCAGGGAGCGGCATAAGGAGTACAGCTCAGGGAGGAAGGAAAAATGGAGGCAAAGACAGTGAAAGTGAGGGCCCTCTGAAGGTAAGCTCCATTGCACATTTACCTTCGTAACCTAGACGGACATTCCATAAGCATTTGTTGAATGAACGAAAGAGTGAAAACAAGAAAAGCAAGAAGGAAAACGCTATGGGATATGAAACATGAGTGTCACCACAAGATGCCTTCATTATTTTCCTGTTTTCCCACAATTCTGGATAAGCTCTGCATTAAACAAGCCTGCCAAGACATCTGTGGCGTGGAGAGTAACTCATTCCACGGGGTCGTAGCAGGCTCCTCAGCTGTAGAGTGGTCTCCTTCGAGCAGTAGAGTTTATGGGTACGGTCAGTGTCAGAGCTTGGGCCCAAACCCAGATCCTGTGCTTTTTAACTGTCAAGGAACTGCGTGCACCCCCTCCCCATGTTCACCCTGCTGTGAGCGAGCGGCAGAGCTTGCCACTGACCTGCCACTGACTGCAGCAAGGGGCCTCCCTAAGAGCTGGTGTCTGACAAAAACTCGACCCCTAACCCTGCTCGACTCTTCGGGGCCAGGCCATTAGATCCTGAGGTCCTTAGGACTTGGCTTTGTTCTGAGAAGGACTGGAAACCACTGGAGGATTTCAAGCAAGAAAGTTGGTAGGACCTCTCTTGAAACACAGTTCTCCTGGCAGCTGGCTGAGAAGCCGGTCAGGTGGCGGGGCGGGTGGCAGCAGGCAGAGGGGTCAGCACATCATGGCTGTCGACGAAGGGGAGGCTGTGGGAGCTTGGACAGGGCAAGGCGGTGAGGGGTGAGAAGCGGTCAGTTGTGAATCTTCCATGCGGAGCCCCCAAGCCCTGTCGTTGGGCTGGATGTGGAATGCGAGAGAAGAGAAGGCACAGGACGACTCCAGATTTGGGTATCTGGAGGGGTCATTTGCGGGGCAGTCACGAAGGATGATGGGCAGTGAACTGGGTCAGGGGCGATGTGGAAAGGGCAGAGGGAATGTGAAGAGCGTGTTGGGCACATTAACCTTGAGACGCTATGTAGTGACATGACACTAGGATTAGCTTGTGTTTCTTGGGCCCTTCCTGCATGTCAGGCACGGGGTGAAGCATCTTACCTGTGTCCCATTTAATCCTTACAAAAGCACTATTACCATGTGTATTTGAGAGAGAAGAAAATTAGTAGCCATGCCCATTCACAGCCTCACAAGGCCTCATGCAACAGAAAAATAGATCTTTCCTGTTAAATTTCTCTATTCTAACTGCACGATGTCCCAGTTGGTGTTGGCGCATCACACTGTTAATGGAGATGTGAGTTTCCTTCTTGCTTCTACAGCTGGGTGAGAGATTATCAGCTTTGTTCTGCTCCCGGAGCCCCATGGAAGCTTCATAAGCACACGAGCGAGCGAGCATGCAGCGTCTGTGGGCGCCAGCCACAGGCCCAGACCCAACAGAGTTCCTCGTCCTTGAGGGGAGAAGCTGAGGAATGTGGTCCCAGGGTGTGCCCAGGGTCGGGTACATGCCCTTAGCACGCACATGACAGGTGTTTGGGGGACTTGAGTTTGATAACGCAAAAGAACAGCATGCCCAAGTTTAGTGACCAAGTGACCAAGTGGGCTTCTTAACCGGAAGCCTCTAAAAGAGCAATCAGGAGTCAGCCCTGAGGAGCTGAGCAGGGGAAGCAGTATGTGAGGCGGGTGGGGGAGTCCAAGGCTACCCTTGTGAGACCAGGAGTGCCTTGGCGTTCCTTTGTATGTGAGCCTTAGGAGATGGGAGAGTCTTGAAGAGGCCAGCGTGTGCTCAGACGGAAGCAGGAGGGGCTCCCGTTGCATCCCATCTAGGAAATGCATTAGTTATCTGTCGCAGGGTAACATCACCCAGATCAATGGCTTAAAACAATGTGATAGTTTATTATCTCTCACACGTCCAGAGCAGCTGAGGACATCTCTGAGCCTTCTTCACTCCCTTGTCTGTCACCTGGGCTGGAACAGCTGATGCTCCTCTCCCTTGGGCATTTCTCTGCATGATGTCTTTCCCAGCATGATGTCTTCAGGATGGCAACACTTCCTATGTGGCAGCCTATGGTTCCAAAGCTTTGTGTCCCAGAGGGAGAGTGGCAGCCAGGAGGAAGCTGCACTTTTTTCTGACCTTGCCTCAGGGGACAGGCAGCCGTGGCTTCTGCTGGAGCCTGTCTGTCAGAATCAGTGCCCACGGCTGGCCCTTACTCACAGGGAGGGAAGCCAGACTCTGCTTTTTCCTGGTGTATCCAAGAATTCACTGGCATGTTTTATAACCACACGGAAGCCTGGGGCATAGTCTGGGGACCTCCTAAATGTACCCTGTGTCATGGAAAGTGTTTTGGTGCCTGCAATGGCTGGCAGTTAGTGTTGGACATGTGGAGGGATAGTGTGACGTGCAGACAAGTGGCTACATTTTCTGAGACTAAATACTACGTCCCTGTGGTCACTGGTAAACCCGCAGGCCTGGAAACATTTTCCCAGTGACTCAGGTCGGGGTGTGTCAGAGTAGATAGTAAAGTGGTGATCCCTCAGGGACAAAAATGGTGTTGGGAAGGCAGGAAACAGTAAGGAGCCTGGACTTCGGTGTGCCTGTGGTTTGTGAGGCCATAGCAGGAAATTCCAGCTCTCTGAAAGACAGCAGTAGTCTGGGCTGAATAGAGTAGCCAGTTGTCTCCATGACTGTTTAAACCAATAGTGAGCTGAGTCCTGGTATAACCAGACCTCTCATTCCAGTGATCCCAGTGTAAACAGCACTTGGGGCTCCGTGTGCAGAAATTGGACTATAGATAATTGTTTCATTAGAGGAGAATTGGGAGGCTTAGTGATTCAAATCTACTTCCTAGTAGTATTCGAATGCCTCCTATAAGGACATTGATTGCACCATAGGATGTTTGCCTGATGCCAACTAATTAGAAAACACATCCTGGTCCTAGCACGAGTGAGCCCAGGGAAGAATAAATGGTGTCGCTATAGCTGGTGCTCTGGAACCCCCCAGTATATAACTCGCAGTCTCCTTACACTTGATTGAGTTTATTCCATGCACAGACTTTTGCTAAAGGCCACCGTGTCCCAGCGTGTGAGACAGTTGCCAAAATGTAGTAGTACTAACAGCTGGAATTCTTATCTGCTGCAGCTAAAAAGTAAAGAGGCACCTGAGTGTCACCAGAAGCAATTCCTTGGACCATTTGGGGAGGTCTGTAAATGGGTCCAATGTCACCATCGCAGGGTCAACCCTGGCTAGCAAAGACTTGCTGACACCAGGGAGTGTTCTGCTTTGGGGTTCAGCATTCCTGACCAGCTTCTCTCAGGCTCCACAAAGTTCTGTGCAGCTGGATTCCAGGCAAGCATTTCTTTGTGTTGGTGGGATGTAGCCAGGCAAATGTTGCAGGTGTTATGCAAAAACAAATTAATAAGTAAATGTAGAGAAAGAGCGAACAAACAAATTTGGAAAACTGAGTTCTATAAAAATAAAAACATTTTTTGCTTTAAAAAAAAGTTACAGGATTTCTCAAAGCCTTTACTATGCCATTGTGAATGTCCAAAGGGATCTGTAGCTTTTCCCATACCTTATTTGACCATCGGAACCATTTTACCGTGATCACCTTGGGTGACTTAGTGTTCCAGTGACAAGTTTGGGATATGCTGGCCTAGACCAGAGCTGCTAAAAGTGTAATCTGCAGCAAGGTAAGTCCAGAAACCGAGAAGCCTTTAGAAGCTTTCATAGCAGTTGGACAGAGTGATTTTTATTATCCATGAAGCCTAGTAACAAAGTCCTGGGGCTTATATTTTGTTATTTCTCTGTTTTATTAATTTCATAGTCCTAGTAATTAATAATTAATTTTTAGAATACTTTACAAAAAAAAAAATCTATCTGTAGCACACAGAAAAATTTTAAACGGTCCTCTCCCTCATCCTTTGATAGCATCCCCACTACCATCAACTCCCAGTCAGGTCCCTCTAGAGCATCGGGATGAGAGCACAAAGGTTATTGCAGGCCGATTCCTCCTGCTATTGTTTCTTCGTTCCCCTGTGATTGTCTAGTCTGAGTGTGTCCCTGTGCCTCGCAGTGGTCCACCCACTCCCTGGTCCAGAACGAGTTGCTCTAGGGTGCCACCTTGTCCCAGAGAAGTTCAGAGGAAAGAAGGTGACAGCGTCACCCTGCACGTGCAGCAACGCTCATGCGTCGGTGCTCCCCCCACCGTTGGAACATTGCTGACAGCTCTTCCAACACTTAAAGGCTGACAGGCTTTCAGGAGCGGTGACGTCACATGGAGGCTCGGAGGCTCGGAGGCACAGGAGGGTTTAAACAGCTCGCTTCGAACAATGCCTGGCTTCTGTTCTCACTAATCGCGCTAGTGCTGGTCGTGTGGGGGATTTTCCTCCCAGCTTTCTGAAGTGTTCTCCGACAGAGGACTTCAGTCTTTTAAAAACAGTAATTTTTGTAACAATGGTAATTACTTTAATTGGAGTTCTTTAAAGGTAGCTCCTCCTTGCCCACCTCCTCTTGAGATGTGAATCATGCTCTGATCTATTGCGTTTCTCTAAATCACGGCCTGTGTTATTTCCTCTTTATAGCCAATAATGAGCATTGCAGGAGGGGAGTCAAAAAACTTCCAGAAGTCGCTATTTTCCAGTCCAGAATAGTTACAAGTAAATTTTCTTTGTTTCCAGGTAACGGTAGATAATCAGCTTCATGTATAGAGGAATATGCACATTGCAGACGGCTGGCTCCCTAGCTGGGCTTTTACAGCAGATTAGAACTTTTAACACCCCACTGGGCTCCATTTCATCTCCTGCTCTCCCCAACAGAATCTGTTTGCCTCTCACTTTCTGGGGACCTTGTGCTGTTATTGACAGTAGTTAGTCCTGCATAGGGTCTGTCATCCCCAAATAGCCACATTCTTTAACATAGTCGTCTGAGCTTTTTGACTGCACCCTAGGGAGGTAGGCAAAGTATCATAAGTTCCACTCCGTGTATGGGAAGTGTGAGGGACAAAGCAGACAGACGGAAGGAACCTCAGGCCTGTGGGGGCGGGAGCTCAAGGTGAACCTGCAGGATCCAGCCTTTCCTCGGGGCCATCCGAACAACTTCCTCTCCTTCTTACTGTATTCATGCAATGCAGGGGACAGAAACGGGCAGGCTCTCTCGTTCTTAGGATTCTGGTTTATGTGAGGTTTTGATCTACTGGCTGGTGCTGAGTTAAATTGTTGAGAAATGTGTTTATGACAGGAGACCACCAAACGTTGCCTCTAAAACCCTCCTCCAGTGTGACGAACAAGTGCAAATAATTTGCGTTCTGCAGTCTCATTTACTTATGTTTTTATATTCTTTCTTTGCTCCTTATCCACATTTTTATGAAGATGATAAAAATAAATGTTTCTTCTGGAGTTTTCCATCCATCCATCCATCCATCCATTATCTATCTATTCTGTTGTGTTCTGTTCTATTCATCCATCTTTTGTAGGGGAGGAAAAATTCTCCTCTGCCTTCTTTGGGTGTTTAGTTAGGTGTAAGAATTAAGCTGACATAAGACAGATTAACAGGAGAAGAGCATACAAGGTTTATTAAATTTTTACATGTACATGGGAGCCCTTACAAGATAATGAAGATCCAAAGAAGTGACCAGAGCAGAAAGCTTTTTACGTTTTAGACAAAGAAACATTACACTTGTAAACAGTTTACGAGACAGAGGGGTTTGAGCTGAAGGTAGTAAATAGTGAAGAATAACTGGGAAGATCTGGGTGAGTTTAACAAGGTTTGCTTGTACAGATCTCTCAGCCTCCAGTTCCCCATCTCTGGTGATAAGAATGTCTTTCTCCCTCCTGGCACAAGGACAGAACCTTTCACTTGGGAGTTTTATCTCCTGTTTTCAGGAAGGAAAAGGATCAGAGTGCCCCTCTTATACAAGCTGTTTCTTAAGTGCTTCTAACTCAAAATAATAAACCGAATGACATATTTGGGGTGACGTGCTCTGAACTCCTTCACCATCCATCCTGTCATTTTATATCTATATGTCCATCCATCCTATGTCTGTCTGTCTGTCTGTCGATCTATCTATCTACTTATCTAGCTAGCTAGCTATATAGCTAGCTATTTAATCTAATTTAATCTATCATTTATCTCAGTCACCAGTAGCCTGCATGTCCAGGCCTCACCAGTCTATGACACAAGGCACACTTCATCTTTCCATGAATTCCCCAGCTGCTCATTAATTTGTGAATTGCTAACCTTGTGTCTCCTCCCTTCCCCCCCACCCAAGCTTTCAGTCCTTCTGAGATCTCTCAGGGGTCCGATTTGGGGGTTGTGGTGTTTCCTACATGCTCTGTCCCTTACTTCTTGTCTCAAGACCAGCCTCCCCCAATGTGACTGAAACTGAGTGGCTCCTTTGTTTGAGGGTTACCCCCTCAGTCTCAGGACTGTTCCCTGACCTTCTGTTCCCTGACAAGACTGATCTATCAGAACATGAATGTCCAGCACAAGGACTCACTGGACCTCGGCCTTAAGAAATGAACTCAGAGCAACAGCATTCCCAAGACTGAGAGACAGAAGCCCCACCCAGGTCCCCTGCTCTGGACTTCCTCCTTCCCTGCGGTGGCCTCCTCCAGCCTAGCCTGGCCTCCTGCAGATGCGCCACTGCCAACCCATTCCTGAGTCCCTCGCCTACCAGTTAACCTTTTTTTTTTTTTTTTCAGGAACAAATTCTGATTCTGCCATTTACTCAGCACAAAATTACAAAGTTCTCAGTCTCAAACATCTGCATTCAGGCTGCCAGACTCACCAAGAAGTATGGCGAGATTTGCTTTTTACTTAATAATTTATTCATTTACTAGTTCCTCCCCAAACACAGAATCTGCTCCAAAGTGAATTCAAATTTCTTCTTTTTATTAGGTAACTACTTGCATATTTAAAATGATTTTAGAAAGGTAACAAAACAAACGAAAACCTTGTTTAGGTTCTGGGATGCTATTTGGGCATCATATTTCTCTCTTTACCTACTTACTTGTCTTTTTTTCCTGCCTTTCTACCACCTAACAACTGATGTTCCTGCTGAAGCTGCTTTAAGACAAGTCTTTACATGGTATCATGTCATTTGCCCTGGGAGCTCTCTGACCCCATGGGCAACTTTGGCCATATTTGCCCTCTTACCATTCCTCTCTGTCCCTTTTCAGTGGCGGTGAAGGAGGCCACACTGCACGTCCAGTTTTAGCCGAGGTGGCGGTAGCTGCCCGGACTCCCTTTCCTTGGAAGAAGTCAGGCAGTGGGCGGGAGTTTCCTTTCCCAGTTCCTGGTTCCCATGCGTAGGCTTGTTAAGATAAAGTATTTAGAACTTGGAAATGGGAGGGGGGAACTTCCGGTCAAGATGGCGCAGCAGGTAGATACTATGTTCACCTCCTCTCACGACTACATCAATATTACAACTAAACTACAGAACAGCCATCATGGGGAGTCACCTAAGGTCTGGCTGAACAGAAGTCCTACAACTGGGCGCACACAGAAGAGGCCCGCACCGAGGCTGGTAGGAGGGGCAGAGGCACGAAGCGGGCCGGTCCCACACTCGTGTGTGGCGGTTGGGAGTCGGGAGGGATATCTTGGCTGCAGAGGTCTCCCTTAGGGGTGAGGGGTCCCAGCCTCACACTGGGCTCCCCAGCCAAGGTTCCAGGGCCCGGGAAGAGGAGGCCCCACGACCTCTGGCTGTGACAGCCAGCGGAGACCGTGGCTGAGTGAGACGCAGGGGCGGGAGTCACAGGCGTTCGTCTTCAGGGGCCCGCGTGTGGACTCACCGCTGACGGACTCGCTCGCTCTGGGCTCCACGCTGGGGCCGCTGCTCGAGGGCGCCGGGGACACACGGGGATGAACGGGATTGTCTGGCTTCAGGGCGAGGGCTGGAGGGGCGGCTTTCTCCTGGACAGAAGCGCTGGCAGAGTCCACCGTTCCTGGGCTGAGCCCTCCCTCGCCCTGCGTGCGGACCCAGGCAGCCGCCATTTCTGAGTCTCTGGCAACGTAGCCGCCACTGGTCTCTGGTCCAGGTGATTCCTTGAGACTCCGCCCTCCCAACATGCGGGCCCACTCTAGCTGCTTCCAGTGGCTTTTCCATACAAACAGCCTGTCTCGGCTCATGTTGTGGACTTTCCTAAAATCTCTCAAAAGGTTCACAAAACCCAAACAAGTGGCATCTGGCCTTGGCGTGCCCCGTACCTCTTGCTGGGTAGCCCCAAAGCCTGGCTCTAGTGGCAGCCAGTCTTGGTCCCCTGCTCAGCCTCCTGAGGTACCTCTAAGCTCAGCATAGGTAGTGACCATTTGTGGTTTGCCTGGTGATTCTTGCCAGGTGGTCCCAGGCAAGGCATAGGCTGCAGCTGAACTTGACCTGTGGAAGGGCCCCCTCACCAACAGGCCCTTAGGCTGGCAGTACACACCCAAAAGATAGACTGGGCAGGCACCAGAGCCCTGCTAAAATGATTTCTGCTCTGTAGGGTCAGCCACTCACCAGCCAATCCTCACAACCAATCAGCCCGTGAGTCAGTCCCTCCCATCCACATGCAAAGACCAACCGAGGGTCAACCACAATAGGAGGGCACACACAACCCACACAAGGGGCACACCTTGAGCACCCAGCTCAGGTGATCAGGGAATACTGCAATACTAAGCCCCACAAGACACTTGCTACATAAAGCCATTCTTCTAAGACTAGGAGACTTAGGAGCCCTACATACTACATAGAAACAAACACAAGAAGACAGCCAAAATGGGGAAACAAAGAAACATGTCCCAAATGAAAGAACAGAACGAAGCTCCAGAAAAAGAACTAAACAATATGGAGACAAGTGATCTACCAGATGCAGAATTCAAAGCACTGGTTATAAGGATGCTCAGTGAACTTAGGGGAAGAGTAGATGAACTCAGTGAGAACTTTAACAGAGAGACAGAAAACAAAAGTGGAGATAGAAAATAAAAAAGAACCAGTCAAAAATGAAGAGCACAATAACTGCAGTGAATACATTAGACGGAATCAACAGATTCGTAAAGCAGAGGATTGAATCAGTGATTTAGAAGGTAAGGTAGCAGAAAACACCCAATTGGAACAGCAACAAGAAAAGAGTCCAAAAAGGTGAGGATAGTTTAAGGGACCTTCAGGACAACGTCAAACGTAATAACATTTGTATCATAAGGGTACCAGAAGGAAAAGAGAGCACAAGAAATGGAAAACTTATTTGAAGAAATAATGACAGAAAGCTTCCCTAACCTGGTGAAGGAAATAGACACACCCTAGGAAGCTCAGGGAGTCCCAAACCAGATGAACCCAAAGAGACCCACACCAAGATACGTTACAATCAAAATGCCAAAGATTAAAAGGCAAAGGGAGAATCCTAAAAGCAGCAAGAGAAAAGCAGTTATAAGGGAGCTCCTGGAAGACTGGCAGCTGATTTCTCAACAGAAACTTGGCAGGCCAGAAGGGATTGTCATGAAATACTCAAAATGATGAAAGCAAGGACCTACAACCAAGATTACTCTATCCAGCAAAGCTATCATTTAGAAACAAAAGACAAATAAAGAGCTCCCCAGATAAGAAAAAGTTAAATGAATTCATCACCACTAAGCCAATATTACAGGAAATGTTGGAGGGACTTCTTTAAGAAGACAAAAATATGAATAATTAAGTAGTGATAACTACATATCAACAATTACTTAAAATGAAAAAGGATTAAATTTTCCAATCAAAAGATAGGGTAGGTGAATGGATAAGAAAACAAGACCCTTACATATGCTGCCTACAAGAGATTCACTTCAGATTGAAAGACACACACACAGAAAGTAAAGGGAGGGAAAAATAGATTTCCATGAAATGGAAATGAAAAAAAATTCTGGGATAGCAATACTTATACCAGACAAAATAGACTTTAAAACAAAGGCTATAACAAGAAACAAGGACTCAGTAATCCCACTTCTGGATTTTTATCCAAAGAAACTGAAAACACTACTCTGAGGGACATATGCATCCATATGTTCATTGCAGCATTATTTACAGTAGCTAAGATATGGTGGCAACCTGGGTGTCCATCAATGGACGAAAGGTTAAAAAAGAGATGGCACACATATACAATGGACTATTACTTGGCCATAAAAAAATATCTTGCCATCTGCAAAAATGTGGATGGACCTAAGAGAGTATTGTGCTGAGTGGAGTAAGTCAGACAGAGAAAGACAAATGCTGTATGATTTCACGTACATGTGGAATCTAACAAAACAAACAGACTCATAGATACAGAAAACATTTGAGGGTTGCCAGAGGGAGTAGGCAGGGTGAGTATAAAAGGGGAAGGGATTAAGAAGTGTATATTGATACTTACGAAATAGTCAGGAGATGTATAGCATAAGGAATATAGTCAGTAATATAACGATGGTGTCAGATGGGAACTAGATTTATCAGAGTGATCAATTCGCAAGTTATATAATTGGTCACCATGTTGTACTTCTGAAACTAATGTAATATTTTATGCCAACTATAATTGAAAAACTGGAAAAATATTTTTTAAAAACTTGGGAAAAAAATGGTGATTGATTGGCATGTCATTTGAGTGTCAAATGGGCATCATTTGATCAGTCTGCCCAAGGATTATTTAATTATCTAAAGCAGTAATTATCAACTTTGGGACTCCCAGGAGAAACTTGTAATGTCTGAAAATGTTTTTGGTTGTCATCACTATGGGGTTAGGGGATTCTGCTGATGAGTAGTGGATGAAAGCTTGGATGCTGCTAAGAGCAGCCCTCACAACAAAGAATTACTCCACTCCCTGCTCTGTTTATTAAAGGTCCAAGTAGTTCCATGTGAACTTAGGTTTTTGACTGATAAGGATGAAAATAATTTCTGTCTGGTAGAAAAGACAGCCCCTAAGGTTGCAGTTTATTATCCTGTAAGACATTAACCAAGTTCGTATTACTTTATATTAACCTAGCACTCAAATTCTAACAATCCTTTATTGAATTGCCTATAAACATCAAGTTCTTTAAAGGCTCTTGGAGCTATGTCACTATTTCCATCAATAATTAATGAATTAAATGAAATATTTGACATGTTCATTTCAATTCTGTAATAGTTCTCTATTACCGAGTAACAAATTATCCCAAAACTTAGTGGCTTAAGCCAATTAATAAACATTTGTTATTTCACACAGTTTCTGTGGGTCTGGAATTCATGAGCATTTTAATAAAATGGTCCAGCTCAGGTGTCTTGTGAGGTTGAGATCAAAATGTCAGCCAGGGCTGCAGCCTGCTGAAGGAGGCCTAGGGTCCACTCCCCAGAGCGGCTCACTTACGTGGCTGGCAAGTGAATACTCACTGTCAGCAGGAGGCCCCACTTCCTCACCACGTGGGCCTCTCCATGGACCTGCGGGGATGTCCTCAGGACATGGTTAGTGGCTTCTCCCAGGGCAACTGATGCACGAGAGAATATGAGGAAGCCGCACTGTCCAGCCTTGGAAGTCACATACTTCAGTCCTGCAACATCCTGTTGGTTACATGGCTCAGTCCTATTTACTGTGGGAAGGGACCCCACAGGGAAAGAATACCAAAAGGTGGGGATGGATCATTAAGGGCTGTTTTGGAGGCTGGCTACCACAGGCCTCCCTCTACTCCCCAGTGATCCACATCCTCCCTACACTCAAAATGTTCTCAGCTTCTCTCAAGGCCCCCAGAGCCTCATCCGATATGTATCAGTTTGAAATCCAGAATCTCATCCAAACCAGGTGCTTATATTGGTGAAGCTCCTTGGGGGTGGTCCCTTGAGTCCTCCAATTCAGTTCCTTTTTATCTGAAATTTGTGAGCTGGAGAGACAAATTATCTGGCCCCCTAAAACATCCAACACCACACAACAGTGGGATAAGCATAGGATAATTGCTGTAGGCAATCGTATTCAACAAGGGTGGAAATTAGGGATGCACTGAAGTCACTGGTTCATTGCAATTCTGAAATCTAGTAGGGTACAAATTGACAGTTCTTCGGAATAATTTTTCACGGGTTTGGCTTCACTTCGCGGGCTTTTGTTTCCACCCTGAGTCACCCTCCCTTTTCCTGTGTTGGCGTAGTTTTCTAAGCCTGCTTCCTGCCTGTAGAAGTTTAGGGTCCAAAGGCGTCTTTTCAATTTGTGCCGTCTGCTCCTTTCAGCCCAAGCTGGATTCAATATAATTCTCTTAAAACCTTTGTGGGTGTCCTGTGAATCTTGCTGGGGCTCAGTCCTTTAGAAAAAAGTCTCACCTGCCTATATCTTCCATATAAGGCTTATAGAGGACAGGGCTGTTTAAGCCACCCAGCCTGTGGCATCTGTTATTTCTTGTGGCGGTCCAAGCAGACTAAGATGCAGTGATAGCCTCGGACTCACCTTTAGACCAGGTTTTCGTGACAGTGCCCTATACTTGGTTTTTGCCAGGGAACCTTTTCTTAATTTTAACATCATTTGCCATCTGTAGATGTAGGTTAAGAATTTTCAAACACAGAAGCTCTGGCTCCCTTTTGTTTAACGGTCTTTCCTTTAGCTTGGCTCTCTTATCTTACTTTTTACCAGACGCAGCAAGAAGAAATCGGGTGGCACCTTCGGCGCTCTGCTTGGACAGTCTCCTTAGCCAGAGCACCTCATGCATAAGGTACAGTGCTGGTAAAGTTTCTGCCGTGACCACAAAATGATTTCCAATAAGATTTTTCCTTTTTCCTTTAAGCCCTTACCTGAAGCCTCCTCTAAGACATTCATGTTTCTATGAACAGGTCAAAAGGTACAAACTTCTAATTATAAGATAAATAAGTCCCGAGGATGTATGTATAGTGTGGTGACTAGTTAACAGTGCTGTACTGCATATCTGCAAGTTGCTCAGAGAGTAAATCTTAAAAGTTCTCATCATAAGGAAAAAAAATATGCGTAGTGATGAATCTTAACCAGACTTATCTCAGTGATCATTCTGCAACATATACAAATATCAAATCATTATGTCATATACCTGAAACTAATATAATACTATATGTGAATTATACTTAAAAAACAAAAAAACAGTTTTTCAAGGCTTTTCAAGTTTTCAAGGAGACTTTCCTCAAAGTCCTTCTAGCTGCTTCTCACTCCTGGTTCCAAAGCCACAAGGACATTTTCCCCTAATGTTCCCAAACTTGTCTGGGAACTTCCCTGCCAAGAGACAAGCGTCCATTCTCAGAAAAACCCGGTCACTCTCTCCCTGCAAATACCCCTTCCACTCCAACCCTTTTTATTTCCTGTCTGTCTGTCTGTCTGTCTGTCCGTCCATCCATCCGTGTTTCTCTCTCTCTCTCTTTCTCTCTTGGGCAGTGCATGTGATTAGTTTGTCAGTCAGGTATACTTTAGTCTTCTTGTCTTAGGCAGAGATCACAGCTCTTAAGCTTTTGGCCATTGAAGTCCCTGGAGGTCCACGTCAGTGTGGAAGAGGTGGGGAACCCTGACGAGTGGGGGTGTAGCAACATTCGCGTCATCGAACACGTCGTGCCACCTCTCTTTCTATGTGCTATTGCATTTTATTCATTCAGAGCCTGATGAAGTCGATTTACTGATAAGGACATAGAAAGGTCACGTGATTCTCTCAAGGTCACACAGCATGTGGCAGAGCCAAGATCTGAAAATACATCTTTCTCTGAAGTCCGTGAATTTCCACATCAGCAGCAGGTTGCCTAAGGGGCCTCTTGGCCTTTGATGAATGAATGACGGGGTTCCTCTAAGTCAGGTCTGCTACATCAGCAGGTTTTATGGGGTAGGCACCAGCTGGGATTCTGTTAGAGGGTGCAAACGCGTACTGATGTCCTCTGCAGGCGCTTGGGACAGAGAAGGTCAGCTCAACACGACTCACTAATCCCATCGGGTTGACCAGATGCACCCTGGGAGAGAC
>NW_011888830.1:2932098-2933160 GCF_000151845.1 Pteropus vampyrus
ATAAGGACATAGAAAGGTCACGTGATTCTCTCAAGGTCACACAGCATGTGGCAGAGCCAAGATCTGAAAATACATCTTTCTCTGAAGTCCATGAATTTCCACATCAGCAGCAGGTTGCCTAAGGGGCCTCTTGGCCTTTGATGAATGAATGACGGGGTTCCTCTAAGTCAGCTCTGCTACATCAGCAGGCTTTATGGGGTAGGCACCAGCTGGGATTCTGTTAGAGGGTGCAAACGCATACTGATGTCCTCTGCAGGCGCTTGGGACAGAGAAGGTCAGCTCAACACGACTCACTAATCCCATCGGGTTGACCAGATGCACCCTGGGAGAGACGCACAGGGATCAACTCAGGTGTCCCATCTCTGTTCCTGTTGGAATGTGAGTCCAGACGTTCCCAAGGAGCCAGGCACAATGACGGCCATGCCTCCCCTCCATCTCATGGCCCCTTGGAGTCCCACAGCCTGAGCCACCTCGGTGCACGGCACCCTCCATCAGGGCTCCTCCCGTCAGCAGGAGGGAGCAGCTCTTGCTCCCAGCCCTGTCTCTGAGAAGCAGCCACGCCAGAGAAGGGCGTGTGGAGTGGAGTGTATTTATCTACTCTCTCTGCTCCTGCCACGTGGAAGGGGACGTGACAGCCCGCTCGTGCGTGGCAAATAGACCTGTGAGAGCTTTGCTAATATTGGAAAGGGTGTACATCGGCTTTGGGGTTGACTAGATCATGGGAGGCCAGCCTCATAGGAGTGTTGTGAGGTTAAATATAAAGCATTTGGTGCTGTATTGGACAAAACAAAGGTGGTCAAAAATGTGAGTTTCCTTATTTAGGAATAAAAAAGGAGGTTTTTGGGAAAAAGTGGAGTTTTTTCATGAATGTGAAAAAAATAGCTGTCTTTATTAGCTGATGAAGAAAAAGATATTGCAAGACCCCTGAACTTCCTTGAGCCTCCCCCAAAGAATTCTGGTAGCCCCTCCTCTCCATCACCAGGTGATCCTTAGGCCATGTTGCTTGCTTGGTCCATGTTTATGGACTGAATGTTTGTGTTCCCCTAAAATTCATATGCTGAA
>NW_011888830.1:2933210-2936764 GCF_000151845.1 Pteropus vampyrus
CCTCTCCATCACCAGGTGATCCTTAGGCCATGTTGCTTGCTTGGTCCATGTTTATGGACTGAATGTTTGTGTTCCCCTAAAATTCATATGCTGAAGTCCTATTCTCCACTGTGATGATATTTGGCGATGGGACCTCTGGGAAATGAGGGTGGAGCCCGTGAATAGTGTCCTTATAAAAGAGGCCCCACAGAGTTCCCTCCCATCTTCTGCCCTGTGAGGACACAGCGGGAAGGTGTCCATTTGCAAACAGGAAGCAGCTCCTCGCCAAACGCAGAATCTGCCGGCCTCCAGAACTGTGAGAAGTGAATGTCATTTAAGCCACCCAGCCTATGGTGTTTTTGCTATAGCAGCCTCAACGGTCTAGGAAAGTCCACAGGGCTAACTCGAACCCAGATAAAAAAGATTTCCCGTGATTTAGAAGCAGTCGTGGGCTTTATTGTTATTTTTGGAAAGGCTACGTTTAATTTTTTGTTTCCGTGCATCAGCTTCTTTATCCAGAAGCTGAAGGACTGACCTGTCCTCAGACGGACCTCTCTGAGGATGATGGTCCATCGTTCCAAGGGCGCAACTGCCTTCGAACACTTTCTCAGTCTCTTTCCCTCTGCCCCCAAACTGCTCACGTCTGCTTCACCCCACATGGCACTGGCGCACGGGAAGTGCTCAGGGAACCTAGGACGATGGTCTTACAGGTTCATTCTTCATTCTGCCCTATGCCTCTTTGCCAAGCCACGCCTCCTTCCAGTGGCTTCGGTGGCGTCTCTCTCTGCCCAGCCTCTTCCGAGTCCTGGCTTACAGGCGCTTGATGGAAAAGATGTGTTTACAGGTGAAAAGATGAGAAAAAGAAAGATGCTGCTCCCCCTGTCCCCGTCACACACACACACACACACACACACACACACACACACACACACACGCGGAACACGGAGGGAGGTGGGGAGGGAGGGAGGGAGAGATTGAACACCCTCAACTCTAATTCTATTGCAAATTATCCCTGAGGCTGAACCCAGCTCACAGCCTTGAGGAGCTAGGGGGATGTGGTCTGGGATTTGTGTCCTATCGAAATCCAGCAGGAGGAGTGAGTCATATTAATTCTGTCTGATTCAAGGGTCTTCTTGCCATTCTTTACAATCCCCACTCAGAGGCCTACAGGGGAAAGAAGATTTTTAAATCGAGGACAAAACCTTGGTGTGAGGAGGCCGCGGGGTCTTTGTCACTAGCTCTCAATGGAGAAACCCAGGGTATAATGCCAGACTTTCCCGTGGAAAGCCTCCCAATGCATCACTGACTGCAGAGCAGGACGGGACAAGTGGTCCTCTTTGCCCCCAGGCACTTTATTCAGTGGCTGAATGTGAACTTGGTAATGCACGGTGATGTGTGTCTGCATCCCCAGACACAGATGGCCGTCCTCTCCCTTCTCAGAGCAGAGTGTCCGCGGGCCTACCAGTCATTCAACGAGGTCCCTATCTGGTGCACCAACAAACGGCATTGATTTTGGGTGGCCGTGTGTCCTCCCTGTTCAGCTGGACGAAAGCTGCCGACCTGGCCCGGGGCTTGGGGGAACCTGGGCACCTGGCGGACAGCTGCCCTTGGCTCGAGTAGCGTGCTGTCAGGCCGAGTGGCCCGTGTTTCTTCCCTCGCAGAATCTGTGGATCCGTGTCCTTCCCGAAGCAGCCATGCCTCAGCGGCAGCTCTGGGTTTTTATTTATTCATGTGTGTGTTCTCAGAGCCTGTGCCGTTGCCAAAGGGTTTATGGCCTCTTAAAGTTTCCGAGCCTCCGCTTTGATGGCCGCTGTTTGTTGCAGAGAAGTGCTGTTTGGGGAAAGGATCGTTAGCCTCCGCCGGGTGATGGATGAAGGCTTAGCGTTCCCTCTTTTATTTAGCACTCTAATGCAGTGGGGACACGTGCCTGCCAGCGCCGGCGGCAATCCTAATTTCCCAGCGCGCGTTCGGCCACGCGCTCATGCTTGCTTTTCGCAGGATCCCCTGTGTGCCCGACTCGGCGCTAGGTGTGTGCTGACTCCGTGTGGTTTATCGTGCCGCATTCAGTGGGTCAGAACTTCCTCTGTGCATTGCCGCAGCAGTGACGACATGGGGTGTAGAGGGGTGCGGCCTGGCCTCTCGAGGGACTGCTAGACTCGAGGCTGGGCCTGTTGGCTGCAGGACTCCTGAACAGCAGCGGCAAGGAACCAGGGTGGCCGTTGTCCGCATCATTAGGGGAAGGGAGCTCAGGGACGCATGTTCCTGTTGTGACCTAGCCCCGGCTGTCAGGTTTCAAAGGACTTACGGTGACAAGGAGCAGGAGCGAATGGGGACGCAGGTGTCATTTTAATAGAAGTTGGGTGAGTGCAGGGCTCACCGGGCAGGTCTGTGTCACAGAGCTAGGCTGGGTCTGCAGGAGCCCCTCTCTCTGCTGCAGCCACAATCTGGAAGCAGGATTTTATCGCCTTCTGCCCCGGCACCTCGTGCACGAGACCAAAGCAGAGCACACCCAGGTGCCTGGGCGACGGGGAGGAAAGAGCACAGTGCTGGGCTGGGCCATCAACCCTGTCCCAGCAGAGACTGAAAAGCAGTGGCCCCAGGTGTCCACAGGAACAGTGAGCCCACCCACAGCACACGCAGCTCAGTCTGGAGCTGCCTGAGGCTGGGCGTGAACCCCTCAACTCCCTCCTGACGGAAGGCAGGTGGGGAGCCACAGCTCTGCTTCTCCTCCTTGCTCTGGAGGCCCCTTGTCTCCTCGCAGGAGGTGGGTAGTTCACGCCTCGTTCCCCCAAAGTGGGTCAGAATGGGGCACTAACTGAAGGTAGGATCACACTTTACATTTGGCCCAAGTCCCCACGCCCAGCTCCGTACCCAGCCTTTCCAGAGGGAGACCCCTGACATTTGACAGCATGGCCGAGTACAGTGCCCCAAGCCACAGGAACCCCTCTCTTCATTGTCTTGCCAGAAAAACTAAAGGCCTAAGAATGAAAACCCCTGTTTTAGCTATTACTTTATCACCTCTCATCCTTCTCTGCTCTGCCTGTGACACTGGGGATGGCCCCTAATAAACATTTCTCTTTGCCAGCGAGAGGCAGGTTAGCTTCATCGACAGGGGGTCCCCACAAGGCCAGAGGCAGGAAGACACCACCAGCTTCCCCTCCAGCAAGCTTCTTCCTGTGAGCGTGTCCCCCAGCAGCCTTGGTGTCTATGAAGAGGTCAGCATTGCAGCCTTGGGTGGGGTGGCCCTCCTAGGCCTGTCCCGTTGTGTCCACTGCCCCTCAGCCAAGGCGTAGTCATGGCCTTTAGTGCCTGCCACTCCCAGACCCTGGCCAGTGGTCTTTTACCCGCTCTAATAGTTTTATTTAACAGTTCTTTATATTAAATCCCACTCATGAGGGCTCCACCCCCATGACCTCATCGCCTCCCAAAGGCCCCACCTCCTAACACCATCACCTCCGGGTTAGGACTCCAACACAGGAATTTGAGGGGCATACTCACCATAGCAGCTTGGACAGGGGGTGTTGAAGGGTTTTAAGGGGAGGCATGGCAAGATCAGATCTGTGCTTTAAACCCTG
>NW_011888830.1:2938292-2940251 GCF_000151845.1 Pteropus vampyrus
GAGCACAGGGTCCCCGCAGCCTGCCTGGTCCCTACGGTGCTGATCCCAAACGCGAGTGCCTGAGCCAGTGCTCCCTCTGCCTGCCGACACATCTTAGATAGAGACTGACCCGTCACCCCACACGTCACATCTCGTCACGTCACCCAGAGGAAGCGGCAGCGATCGGGGTGCCCACGGTGGCATTCAGGAGGAGAACAGGCAACACGCTAACCGGAGCCCCGGCCCAGCCTGCCCACTGGGCAGTGTGGGAGAGGAACGATTATTACGCCACTTAAAGCAGCAATCCTGCCACCAGCAAACTCGGCCCATTCAGTGTCCGAGACCTGGCCGCTCCAGTGGCAGAAGGCGGTCTGAGTGAGTACGCTGGGATACCAGAGGACAGGCTGGAAATGGACACTTTCCTGGCCAAGAGATGCCACATTAGCCCCAGTTTAAAAAGTCAGGTAAGTGGGATTAGTAACGCCTGGCTGCCCCCATAGGAGGTTATTGTTATCAAGACCCATGACATGTGTATGATTGTGCTGCATGAATTCCAGGTCCTTTTTTTTACCCCCTTTCTCTTAAAACTCTGAAATTGGTGCTGAATAAGCTGCTGAGACCAGGTGATATTGAGGATTTCTTCAAAATAATCCGCTCAGGCCCCATTCAAACACATTCTACTTACGTAGAGCACCTGCTGACCTGTGGCACTGGCACATGGCTACGGCATGGGACAGACCCATCCATCCCCAGCATGAAGATAACTGGTCGGGGCCACAGCCTTGGCTTCTGGGGGATCACCCCGCCTGAGATGTAGATGTCCCGGCCTTGGAATGGGCTGGCCCTTCAGTTAACATCTTTGACAAAAAGTCCAATGACTGTCTTTCTGTCTTTGTTTATCAGTTGCCACCCATTTAACCTGTCAGTGACAAAAAAAAAAAAAAAATCCCTGAGTCAAATTGGAGAATTTCACAATCTCATCTACCTAGCTTGGGTTTTGTGACTGTGTCCTATAAAGGGGAGATGGTGGGGCATGAAGGTGGGTGGAAACTCTGCTCCTTCTGCTTTAGATTCCTTCACATACAGCAGAATTTAAGGAAAGTGAGCCAAGCATGGTGCGTCTCGCTTAGAATTGTGTTAACCTGCAAGTAACAGAAAGCCAGCTTTAATGGCTTGAAGACATATGAGTTCGCTTTACCATTGTTCAGAGGTAAGCATTGACTGCCGCTGGTTCCGCTAATTCGTGATGCTTACCCCAGCAATTCCTTTGCCTCATGGTTGCAGTATGGATGCTATAGCTCCAAGCATCACGTCTGTGTTCAAATCAGGAAGAAGGGAGGCAAGGAGTAGCACTAGCCATGCCTATCCCTTTTGAATAGGAAAAGTAAAAATTTTCCCAGAAGTGTTCTCAACCCTCTTTCATTTAGGTCTCATTGGCCAGAAGTGGCTCCCCCTAGTCTCAAGGGAAGGTGGGAAATCGAGAAACAGGATTGTTATGACTCATTATCTGGTGCCAGGCATGTGGCCACCGTGGATAAACAGGAAGAGAGAATGGATGTCGCATAGGCAGCTAACAGGTGACTCTGTCTGAACTTGGTTTTGAGAGTCGCATTTCCATGTCGACTATTTTAGATTGGGGTTAGTTTATGATGCCATCTCTAGAGCAAACGGGCTTTTCGCCAGCTGTCTTGTGTAGACGGAGTTGTTTCTACCAGTGACAACATCAGCCCCAGCCAAGCAACCCTGCGTTTTGACCTTCGCTTGTGGAATATTGTGTATTCACCAGCTCGTCTGCACAGAATGTTCGAGTGTTTGCAAAAGAAATAAAGCAGATTGGTCTGAGGTGTCAGGTTGAAGTTGAAGATATGAAGGCAGGAAGTCCTTCTCTAACAAAGAAAATCTTCCCAGTCCCAGTGAAGTGCGTGTTTGTGAGAAGGCCTGAGCGAGTAGGGACAGGTTGTCCTTGGTAACCAAGGCAAA
>NW_011888830.1:2944794-2945097 GCF_000151845.1 Pteropus vampyrus
AATCCAACATGACTGGTATCTTTACAAGAGGAGAAGATTAGGACGCAGACAGGGACGGAGGGAAGACACAGGGAGAAAATGGCCATCTGCAAGCCCAGGAGAGAAACCCGCACCTCCGTCTTGGACTTCTGGCCTCCGGCACCGTGAGAAATGCATTTCTGGCGTTTTAGCCACCCTGTCTGCTTCACTTTGGTTCGGCAGCCTGAGTGAACTAATTCATCCCTGGTCCCTTTTTCATTTCGGTTTCACTTTTAAAAACAAAAACGAAAGACTAGAAGCAACATTGCCTACATCCCACACACG
>NW_011888830.1:2947443-2947915 GCF_000151845.1 Pteropus vampyrus
CCCTCAACCCCCACCTGCTAACTCATGGCCATGAAATGACTCGCAGCGTCCAGGGGGAACTCGTGTGTCCCCTAAGTGGGTGCCCTAGGAATGTCCCTGACAAATCCGACTCTTTTTCAGTGATGGACACATGAGCTGATTCGCGCCCAGGAGTCTGATTTTTTGTTTTTCCGATTTTATCCTCCTCACTGGATGAGACTCTGATTTGCACGCTCGCAGCTTTCAGCAGGAAGAGTGCGAGGCTCTGTCCCCTGACAGCTGAGGAAAGGGCGCTTCGGCGGAGAGCTGGCAGTTTGCGGCGCTGGCACACAACACAGCTGAAGAAGATGCAGCACGTGCCAGGCAGGGGGGCGTGTGGGACTGGACCAGCGTGGAAAACCGAGGCCGCGGATGGCAGCTTGTGAATACATGGCCGTGGGGTGAGGGCATCGGGGGAGAAGCTCACTTCCTCCCCTGGGCAGGCCAGGGGCGT
>NW_011888830.1:2952290-2956001 GCF_000151845.1 Pteropus vampyrus
AGTGTCTAAATATCTGAAACCACTTCCCACCAACAGGAGCCAGGGCTGGTTCCAGGCTTGGGATGGGGTGCGTGCTAGATGAGCTCAGGCTGTCTCGTCACACCAGAGAGCAAGCGAGTTATCAAAGAGACTGCCATCAGGCCAAAGGGACTCCCAGCGTGGCTGCAGGCCGGGGGTCTGAGGGCTGTTTTAGGGAATGCATGATAGCAAAGTTGCCCCCCCCAGGCTTTCAGTCTATTTGCTTCTGGTTTATTCCATGAGCAAAAAGCCTCCTCAGAAATCTTTTTTTTGGATGCAGTCCTTCAGCCTGTCCCCCAGGTCTTCTTTTATTTAATGGTTTATACGGCCAGCCCCATTTTAGTAGTGGCTCTCTGAAGCCACCTGAAATAAGTTTGCATGGAAAGCAACACCTTCAGTCTAACTGTTGCTTCCAGACTGGATGCTGTGGTCCGGCTGAACGGTCTCCGCAGGAAACCTTTGAGCAAGGCTCTGAGCTTGCAGTAGGAGACGCCGGTGCCGAGCGACAGAGGCCGCTGGCTTTTCCAATCACGCAGTCAATGTCAATTTCAGGCCACAGGCAGAGTGGCCTTCCCTGAGCAGAGCCATGTCCTTCCATCTTTGCTTGCAAACTTGCTTTGCTAAATGCATCCGGGAACAGACACATGCATTAATGCTGTGAATGTTTTAGAATTATTTTTGCTAGAACTATAGTCATTGTGTTGTACTAGAAAGCACTGAGGTTATATAAAGACTTCAGCAAGGGATCCTCTGAAATTCGTGACATGAGCCATTTACTGCAAGTAAGGGAAGGTGACACAGATTCAGGACTGAAAAATATAGAAATTACTGGAGAGAGAGAAAAGAGTCACATTCACATAGCTTTTTTTACAATATATTGTTATAATTGTTCTATTTCATTATTAGTTTTTGTTCATCTCTTATTGTGCCTAATTTATAAATTAACCTTTATCTTAGGCACATACGTGTAGGAAAAAACATAGGATGCATAGAGTTCAGTACTACTCATGGTTTCAGGCCTCCACTGAGAGTCTGGGAACATACCCTGTGGGGGTGAGGGGGCTGCTGTGTACACACACACATACGTGCATACACACAGGTACACACAATATACATGCGCACACACAATGCACATACACATGCACACACATACACAATATACACACATGCACATATACACATACATGCATGCACACACAGCATACATGTGCATACACATATATGCACACACATCTATAACACACACAGTATACCTACACACACAGACATCTGCACATCACACACACACATATACACACATATACAATATATACATACGCATACACACATGCACACACACATCCATGACATATGCACACACAGTATACCTACACATACAGACATCTGCACATCACAGACACATATACACACACAGCACAATATATATACGCATACACACATACATATATACACACATACATATATACATACACACATGCGCACACATACATACACACATGCATGCATATGCACACATAATACACAATATACATATGCATACACACATGCACATACACATACATAACACATGTACGCACATATACCTACACACACGCAAATGTGCACATCACACATGCGCTGACAAAGGTTGGAGGATTCTATAACGCAGTGGCAACTGCTCTCATCTTTTAGGAGTGAAATTATGGACAATTTACTCCATCCATGTGCTTTTCCGTAACCTCCAAAATTTCTGTGGTTACTGATTCCATTTGTATTAAGGCAAAAACATCCATGAAATGCCTTCTATTGTGTTTTTCTGGCGGCGTTTAAAACCGTCTGCCGAGCGCCACGCTGAGGAGGGCCCGGCACACGCCCCATAGAGGTGACTGCACGGAGCCTGTCTCCCACGTCAGATGTCCTGATGAGGCAGCTCCGACACGGCTGTCAGCGGGAGGTCCTCTGACCCGCTAATGGGCTGTGTCCTGATTTGGCAGGGCCTGCTCTCCTCTGAGGGGTCACGCTGGCGTTGTCTCAGCCGGTGCAGCCCTGACCCTCTCTGACAATTATTACTTCATGTCCACAGGCTGCTGCGCTGAGCTGTCCGAATCTGACAGGAGAAGACAGCTCGTCCCCGTCAAACTCTGGGCCACGAGGCTCCAGCGGAGGGTTCAAGGTTCTAGAGTTTTCTGTGCGGAGACACAGCAGCCTCTTTCCCGTGCCCCCTCCCAGCTGTCACCAGCCTGCAGCTGCTCTCCGTGCTGAAGCAGAGGCCCTCGAACACTGGCACCATCTCGGGGCCCAGGTCTGCACCATTAGAATGTGACAAGAAAGACGTCCCCGGGCTGCCGTTAGGACAGATAACCGGGATCTCCTGGAATTTGCTTCACAAGGAAGCGGAGAGGGCTTCTCTCTCCCCATAATGAAAAATGAGCACTTTAAAACCCCAGGTTTTCTGCAGCCGCGGCTCGGCGGGGAGCAGGAGGGCCGTGGTCTCATGGGAGCCTCCACCGTTTCATCCGGCTGTTGTTCGCGAGGGCCGACAGCATGCTCCGTGCTGCACTGGATCTGTGAGGAAAGCAGGGGCCCCCGTGAAAGATGGCGGTGACAAAGGGCAGCTACCAGAGGCTCCCTCCGTAGAAAAAGGTCACCAAGGTGGCGGGGACCCGTCTGGCTCCAGGAAGCACCTCCTCGGGCAGGGCTGGTAGAACTTCTAAGCTCAAAGTCACCTGCAGCATTTCACTGTAACTCGTGACTTCCGCTGCCTCTGTGTGTGTGTGTGTGTGTGCACGACACAGCCGTGGGGGAATGCAGCCACTTCTGGGCAGTGCTAAGACCTGCTCTCTTTCCTGTGCATTATTTATACAGATGAATTTAGAATGAAGATGGTGAATCTCAATGGCTCATACTTTTAGAAAGCTTACCGTATGCCCAAAAGAAGTGCTTTCAATGGATTATTTCATGTAAATCCTTTCAAGACATATTTGATCAGCTCCTGTGTGCCAGCAAGGTTCTGGGTCCTTGAGCACAGCCGTGGACAAAAGAGACAAAGCCCCACAATGAAACAAAATGCGGTCTGTACACAAAATGGAATAGTATACAATCATAAAAAAGAATGGAATTCCGACTCATACGGTAATGTGGATAAACGTCGAGGATGTTATGCTAAGTGAAGTCGGCCATCACAGACTGATGGATATGGTGTGATTCCACTTACACGTGGGCCCCAGAGAAGTCAGATGCAGAGACAGAAGGTGGAATGGTAGGTACCAGGGCCTGGGGGAGGGGACACGGGGAGCTAGTGTTTATGGGCACCGAGTTTCAGTTTGGGAAGATGAAAAAGTTCCGTGCTGAATGATAGGGTTGGTCGCAGCAGAGTGAATGTACTTAATGCCACTGAGCTGTGCCCTTAAAAATGGTTATGACAGTAAATTTTTCCTTATGTGTATTTTACCACAATTTAAAAAAAAAGAGAGAGATAAAGTCTCTGTTCTCGGGGACTCATGTTCTAGTGGGGATATATCTATTCCAACAGACTACATTTAATTTAGAATTACAAGTGGTGATGTAACGCTCACAGCAACCCCAATCACAGCCGAGGCCCTCTGGCACAGACAGGGCAATATTTAGGCTCCTCCAGCACAGGCCATAACCCAGATTCCGTCGCTTCTGGGGGGCGGGGGGCGGGGCATGAACCGAGCTTCCTCTGCAGACTCC
>NW_011888830.1:2956766-2964629 GCF_000151845.1 Pteropus vampyrus
TGCCACTGAGCTGTGCCCTTAAAAATGGTTATGACAGTAAATTTTTCCTTATGTGTATTTTACCACAATTTAAAAAAAAAGAGAGAGATAAAGTCCTTGTTCTCAGGGACTCATATTCTAGTGGGGATATATCTATTCCAACAGACTACATTTAATTTAGAATTACAAGTGGTGACGTAATGCTCACAGCAACCCCAATCACAGCCGAGGCCTCTGGCACAGACGGGGGCAATATTTAGGCTCCTCCAGCACAGGCCATACCCCAGATTCCATCACTTCTGGGGGGCGGGGGGCGGGGCATGAACCGAGCTTCCTCTGCAGACTCCCCGGGGGCTTTCCTAAATTGCTAAGGAGCAACCATCCCTTCTTGTGGCCCTGTCTCCCCATCCTGGGGCTGTTCCTGAAGTCTTGGTTTCAGAGTCAGAACCTCCATTTTTCTCCTCCTTGGTCCCTCCTCAAGAAGCCGGAGCCTGGAGTTCCGAAGATGCTCACTGCGGGGAGGGCCTCAGTCAGCACACAAAAGCCCCGACCCACTGGACACAGGGCGTCTGCAGGCAGGACCCCAGGACGCCCTCCCGGCCACTAATTATCTCCCGAGGCTTTTCTCTTTCTTGGGTGCAGCCGTGCGTTCTCTCTGTCCCCTGTGTGCTCACCGCCGGCTGCAGGCCACCTGCCGACTACATGCTGTTTCCTCCACTCCTTCCATCCCAAAGGCCAGACCTGGTGGCAGACAGGCCCAGCAAGCCTTTTGAGCTTGCTGATTATTGGAACTCTCAGGATACCGATGTCATAGTCCCTCAGTTCCCCTTCAACCCTTCCCTCTTCAACCTTCTGTGCCCGGCACCGAATAAATGAGGGAAGAGACTCAAATGCTTAAACAGCTGGAAGGAAAATCAAATGTGTCACAATGGGGATGCCCGCGGGGGTCACGGAGCTCATCCCACTGGCAGAGCTGGAAAGGCGTGGAGCCATCAGTCTGGAAACAGGGCCGAAAGGGAGGGTGCAGAGAAAGCTGCTCAGGATCGAGTGAGGGGCATCTGGCTGAGCCAGGTCTCATCTCTGTCTCTGTCTCTCTGTGTCTCAGTCTCTCTCAACAAGAGCTGCAAGCCTTATTCACTTTGAAGCAATGAAATGTAAGGTGGATGTTTAGGAGGACTGGGAAAACTTTGGGAAAACCTCCAGAACCTACATGTTCTGCAACCCAAGACTGTTTGCAGCCAGGGCTTCGTCTCGATGAGGCAGACAAGGGGCTCACTCAGGCTGTGCCTCATGAGTTGGGCAGGCCTCACCTGCCTCACCCTAGTCACTGCCCTGCTTTGGGGCTCCATATGGCCTGTCCTGGTCAGGGGATGTTGGAGATGGCAGGTAGCCCTTTCTGGGATTCTGTGAGCCATCCCCCGGGTGGAAGATGGTGTGATAACAGTGGACTGCATTCCTGTGGACGAGCAAGGTCTTCCTGAACACACAAGAGAGGGTCTTTAAAGACAACTGAAATAAAAAAGCAAGTGAACAGTGAGGAGTTTCCAGGGACCCCTGTGGGAGTGCCCTATGCCGGCCATTCTGAGCTTGGGTTTCCATGGCAGGCAGCTGGGGAGGAACTCTAAGAATCCCTAGCTCAGCACCTCCAGGAGGCCTGGCTGGGGACACCCTGCCTCTTTTATGTGGCCTGGGTGCGGTTGAGACCAGCAGCGGGGGGAGGAGAGGCTGCACATGTGATCTGTTCCAGAACAAAAGCAGGTTCTATTTATAAGTCAGAAATGGAAGACAGGTCTCAAGATTTCTTTAAAGGCACACGCAGAAGCATCTGTCTCATTCAGGCTGCTTCCCCACCCCAGGGGCAAACCTCCCCGGCACCAGGAACCCTCAGGGCTGGGCACGGGGCCTCTAGGAGGGGTGCTGGCCGCTGGAGCAGTGTGGTGTTTTCCACGTTCCCAGATGCTGTTCCTGTGACAAGCTTGGGAAGGAAGGGGGGCCGGCATGCGCGCTGCTGCTAGAATGCAACCTGGGGCGTTGTGTGCTGCTATTAAGTGTTATTTATTATGTGATGGCAAGTGGTAATTAGCTGTGTCCCTCACTGGGAACCTCTTCCTCCTGCTCTCAGCCGCCTCAAAGCCCTGGAAGTGGGTTGAGATCAGAACAGGGCCACACATGATGTTCCCTACTTGCTCCACCCATGGCGGGGGTGGGGGGGGGTGACATCATTCCTTTAACATCCCATAAAACAACCTGAGAGCCCTTTAGTACTGCGCCGTAGAGAGAGCACATCCCGCCCCCATTCATGCCACAGGCCACTTTCCTCCGGAATAATTGGAGTCGCTGCACCTCCGCTCCAGCGATGGCCGCCCTGCTGCCTGCTTTTCTGATGCCCTTGGGCACCGAGCCAGCAGCGGGGATTCTGCCCTGTCCTTCCTGGGCTGCAGCGTACCAGCCCGGGGCATCCCCCTGAGGTTCGGGTCAGCAGAGGTGGACTCGGTGCAGAGCTGGCAGGCGGCCACTTCGACCGCGTCATCCTCATGCTAAAGGGCCCCTGCCAGTCCTTCCTGTAATTCCCTCAGTGGCCATCTTCCTCTTGGGGTGCTGCCCAGCCCTGTCTTCATCTGAGCGCCCCTCTCCCGCCCCCACCCCAATCCCAACAGTCCTCCCGGGAAATTCCACTTTGGTTGCTTGAATCACTTGCTGTTTCCTGCTGAGCTCGGGGCCCTGCTTCAGCTACAGCCCTGGGGTCTGGGCGATACCTTTTGAAGAAGGGGCAGGCATTCCTTCTGAACCCAAAGACCCAAGAACCCACCTCAGGTTATCTTCGGACACCCGGGACCCCGCCCTGGAGCAATGGTCTTCCCTCCTGCATGGCAGTGATGAGACCTCCTGTGGGCTCCATCCTGAGCCCCGCCCTGGGGTCTTGGGAGGGGACGTGCATACACACCAAGGTCTTAGTCCCCTCTCTGGATTTTGTGATGCCTTAGGGCACTTTGTCAAGTCTCCAGGCGGGGTTGTCCTGCCTTGGGGGGCAGAGGCTGAGTGTCCTCACTCATCCCTGCTCTGTGGGACAGTTCTTCCTCAAAAAGATTCTGCGCCAAGCTCATCTCTGGTTTCGTATCTGGCCACCAAATCTGGTCAGGGAAGCTTTCCCTAGTCATTCAGGGCTGTTCTCCAGATGGAGTCACATGTGGTTTAGAAAAACCAAGACTCCAAGACCCGCTGGGTCTCTGTAAAGATCAGGGTCCGTGTCCTCTCAAATGCTGGCAGAACCCATCGACTGCGATTGTGAGTCAGAGAGGACAGGACTCCCCGTCAGGCTTTCATGGGATGGGGAGAAACTTAGGGCTGAAGGGGTGGGAGGAACAGAAGGGCTGAGCTGGGTCTTCACGTGTAGGTAGGATTTAAGTAAAGGGAAGGACAGCGGGCATCTAAGACAGAGGGCGCTGTGTGCATAAAGGGAGTTAGTGGCCCTGGCAGGAGCAAGGTGGCCGGGCCAGGGTGGTAGGTGGGTGGCAAGGACAGCCGTAGAAACAGGATTGGTGGATGACGTAGGTCAGACTAAAAGGGGCTGGAAGGTTTGAGCAATGGAAGGAGCACTAAGATGTTTCTAGAAAAGAAGAAGGAAAAGAATGGATATTGACATGGACTTACTCCAGGTTCTAAGCTGGGCACTTTGCCTTCATTCACTCTTTACCGTGATCCTTTATGATTTTACGAATAGCAGCTGAGGCCCAGAGAGATGACGTGACCAGCCCAGGCTGGCACAGCTTGTCCATGACACGGCTGGTTTTCAAACTCAGCTCTCCCAAGTTCCACAGCCCGTGTCTGCTCCCTGTATCGCCATGCCTCCCAAGAAGAGAAACAGAGCGAAAATTAACCTCAGGAACGATTAATCTAGCTGCAGTGAAGGCACAGTTTGGAGGGGGCGCCCAGGGGACTTGCTGTTGTAACAAACAAGAGATGAATGCGCAAGGTGAGCCCGGAGCACGTCACGCCGGAGAGCAGGGAAGCTATCAGAGTGGACACAGGGCCAAAGGGGTACCGACCACAGGTGAGTCGATTCAAGCATCAATTAGGATAGTACCGGCAAGGGATTGAACGCAATGGCTGAAAATGTCGAAATCCAAGAAATGTCAAAATCCAAGCCTTTTTAACAATGTGAAAAAAAAAACGCTCATTGGTCACTTTTGGAGAACATGAGGGAAGCGATTCATTCTTTGGGAAATTGGTATAAAAAGGACAAGCATGGAGCATTCGTTCTGCTTCTCCTCTACGAAGCTTCTCTTTTAAGAGCTTTGCAGCTCATCAACGGAGATGGGGTTCCAGAATGAGGACCTTGCCATGGGACAACCTCAGGGGGACGAGCACGTCACAGAAAGAGCCCACCAGACCCCCCCGTGTCTCTGATGGAAGGAGCTGTGCCAACTTCGATGTTGCTCGCCGAAAATAACCGTTACTGACTCGGATTAAGGCTTCAGATCTAAACGTCAGTTCACAGGAAATTCGAGGGACGGGAGGGACATATTAAATGTTATCTTGGGGATGCATTCAGCAAAATGCAGGCTGTGGGATCACTGGATATTTGATCGTCGGGAATCGGTAACGTTTTTAAAGGAACGATAGTGGTATTGTGGATGTGCGTTAAGAGAACTCTGATCTTTTCGAGATACCTTCTGATATATTTACGGACGAAGTGATAACGATGTCCGGGGTGGAGGTTGGGGAAATGGGAGGGGGTATGGAAGAAACAAGACTGACTTCGAAAGTCATTGAATTTAGGTGATAGAGGCGCATTCAGTGATCTCCTCTGTTGTATACGTGTAAACATGTGCTTCAAGTGGGATGAGCATGTTGCTACAGGGAGGATGGACGAGCGCTGCACGAACAAGGCATGTTTACAAGAGAATGATGAATGAATCAGCTGGGTCTGGGCATGAAGCAGGAGGAAGTGTAAACACTTGACCCCCGCCAGTGCGCTGCCAGGAACGTGGCCTGGCACGACCCCGGCCCCGGCGGCAGACGAGCTCCTCTGCCTCGTGGGAGCAGAGAACTGTTCCCAGCCCACGTGGGAGACCCGTCTGCCATTTCTTGATGATCTGCTTCATATTCCCAGCTCTGAGGTCACCTTCTCTATGAAGTCTCTTGGACCCCCCCTGGGCAGAGCAGTCATGTTCTCCAGGTGCCCTTGCTCCTCGCTCAGATCTCCTGCCCAGATCACCGTCTGACCTGCATTTCAGTAGGTGCTGTGCAGTCCATTGTCCCTGCAGGGTCCATGCAGGAGTTCGTAGCTCTGCACACAAGAGGGATTCAAAACTGGACTGTTGGTTATAAACAGATGACCCCTCATTCTCTGGCAGGACCATCGGGCATTGACTGTGAGCTGAAAGGGGAAGGCTGAGGGCCGGACGAGAAGGGCCAGCTCTGCCCCTCATGAGGTCTGACATTGCCTCTTCACTGTGGCCAGAAGCTCAGCCAGAATCCAAACCCTCCACTGTTTCCATAGCCGTGAGTTACTGCCTCTGAATGTCTTTCTCGAGGTCAAGTGCATTGAGGACCTTGGACCAAAATGTTCCCAGAGGTCCTTCCCACCAGGTCATACTCTGCGTGCAGGCACCCCACGAGCCCTGTGCTCTGCTCTGGGGGTTCAGAGGTGAGCCCTTCTGTGACGAGCAGCTGGCGAGGGCTGCCTCCAGGTCCCCTCTCTGCTTAGATTTTGGAGCGCTGGGCTGCCAGTGGTGCCACCTTGTGCTGCTTCTAAGGTCCTACGGCCTCCCTGGGAGCCGGTGTTTTGGACCAATGCCAAGCTGCGTAATTACATTCTGCCAGTTAAACTCCCTCTGTAGCCCTAACTGGATACTGTTGTCATCAGATTTGCTTTTTCGAATCAGCTTTCAGAGGGACGTCAGCAGACAGCATGTTCCTAGAAGCTGCCTCACAAGGTGGAGACAGAGCAGAGCCCCAGGCTTTGCTGACCCTGTCCCCACGGCTGAGGGCCAGAACCCCTTGGGGACAGATATTGGGGAATGGGGCAAGAAACTGGGAGCGTCCCTGTTTGCTTGTCCTGCTCAGCTCAGGGCAGAACAACCGAGACTTTGGTTCTGAGTTTCAGACACGGGCGTGGGGCCATCTGGGCAGCAGCCCACGAGGGATCGAGCCTGTCCATGCACAGGCTGGCTGTGTGACTTTGGGCAAGGACCCTGGGACAGGAATAGGTGGGAAATGAGAGAAAGGATGAAGCAAGAGATTGGATGGAATGCCCTTCCATTCCTCTGAATTAGCAACGGGGGACATAGCTGATTACCTGGGGAGCAGTTTGAGTGAGTCCAGAACATTCCTCTCAAAACACGTCTCCGTGTAGCTGCCTGTGCAAAATCGTCATTAGCGATTAGGACTTGGAGTTAGGCATTGCTCTCTTCCTAAGTGTCTAAGTTTAGCTCTCAAGTGTTCCTGGGAGTTGAAATGCACAAGGTCAAGTGTGAAAGCGGTGACCTTGGGCAAGCCACTTCACTTCTCTGAACCTCAGTTTCCTCATCTGTAAAATGGGAGTAAGCACAGTGCCTGAATTGCTGGGTTATCTTGAGCATGGAATGAAATAATTCGTGTGGGACCACAGAGTGCCTGGTACAAAGATGGCGCTCACCAAATGCCAGCTCTCTTGTGTTGTCTCAGACGTGATTTATTAATCAGGACCTTTCCTTAGGATGAGTGAAGGGGCCACAAGAGGTCCTTAGCACTGCGGAGAGGTGTGGGGGTAAGGGGGAACAGGAGGAGGAAGTCTTTGCTTTCTGTTCAGTGACACCCCCCTCCCACCTTTTCCCTGCCTGGCAGTTGTCAGGCGGCCTGCAGGGTGGCAGAGTAGGGGGTCTCTGCATCTCTGGGCCTCCTGAACCCTAGCTGTGTTCCCTCTAACTGCCATGGCGATGGCTCTCTCCTTGGATATAACTGAGCTCGCCAAGGCCACAGGTGTGAAGTTTGTGTGTCCCACTTGTGACCCCATACCCCCACAGCCCCATTCCGCCAATGGCCGGCGTTCAGGGTTCCGGGCAATCCCCGTGTTATTCGTGAAGGATGGGAAGCTAGGAGGGAGGGGACCCTGGCGGGTCATCACATTGCTCATGGTTTTCCGCGGTCCCTGAAGAGGCACCTCCGCCTCAGAGTGACAACAGGAAGCGCTGATCGGGGACTGAAGTAGATGTCATTGAGGGGTGCCCATCCTCTTCTCCTGCAGGAAATGGCTCCCAGCCTGGTGGGTTAGGGAGGCCCCGGAACCATCACTCTCTGTTTCCATTTATTCTGGTGAGTGATTTGAACGGGACCGGCTAGAAACAGTTCACCTTCTGGGCGCAAGGCACCTGACTGCCCTTCTTGTTTGTGGTGACGACCAGTCAGCCACTGTCCTTTAAGGAAAGGCTGTCCGGTCCACATGCAGTGAGGGGCTGGGAGCCCCAGATCCAATTCCTTTGCTTTATTAGACGTCACGTTCTCAAAGTCAGCTGACGTCTAAATAAGTAAACGTGATCGGAGGCGGCTAGGGCTCAGGGGCACAGGCGCACTGCCTTTCCTCATGGTGACAGTGGTTCCTGGCCCAGGATACTTACCATTTCCTAGCACACACGAGGAGCCCGGCCCGCACACACGGCCGACAGCTAGCAGCGTTCTGGGAAAACTTCCGTATCCCGGGCGTCCAGGCACTGTTCCCGGAGAGGGTGTTCTCGCTCAGACCCACTGCGGTTCACGCGGGAGACGCCAACACAAACCAGGCAGCTCTCGGCAGACTTGACTTTTCCTGGCATGCAGCCCCCACGGCTTCTGAAAGCCTCTTCTAGCCCCAGTGAAATCGGGAGCCCCCTGCCGACCAGTGAGATTAGCCGTGGAAACTTCCCC
>NW_011888830.1:2966089-2975053 GCF_000151845.1 Pteropus vampyrus
CCCCACCGCCCCGTCTGCAGAATCCACCCCCTGGCTCCTCTCCCGCCTTCTCCTACGCCTGCCTGAACCGATTTCTCTGACTTGGGGCCACAGGCACCTTGCAACCTTTCCCTTCTCTCGCTTTCTTTCTCTCTCTCTCCTGCCTGCCTCTCTCTTCCTCTCCTCTCTCTTTTCCTTCCCTTCCTGTCTAGTCTTGGAGAAATGTGGGAACGGAAGGCCTCAGGCTGCAAGGATCAGCTGTCTTCTCGCTGGGTCTCCCCTCCAGCGCTCCCAGATTCAGTTCTTCTCAGACTCAGCTCCTCTCGGGTCCAGCCATTCGGAGAGGGGCCTCCAGGCTCTTGTCTCTGGCCTCTCGTAAGTCACGTTCCCACATCTAGACCTTCTTGGAGCTTGTAAACGTTCTTTCTTTGTGTTCCCAAGTTCAAAACCATCACCCGAGCAATAGAAAAGAAGCACTTGTTTTCATAGATTTATATTGATAGCTAGGACGATTTTCATTGCTATTTTTTATAGATATGGCTTTTCCTCCACAGATCTGAAAAGAGATATTAGTTCCTACAGAGGGTCCCATTGTCCTCGCTGGGCCGAAGTGACACAGCATCATGCATGTGCATATTATAGATAGCATAGATTCACAGTAGTGCAATTTTAATGAATGAGGGAGGAAAGAAAACCCTTTAAAACACTTTCCTTGATCAAGACTTTTAGGCCCCGTACTTCAGATTTGCTCTAACGACGAAAGCATGCTGAGCGTAGTCTCTCTTTACTGAAAGTGTTCTCTTCCCCTTCTTCTTTTTAAGGAGTATAATCTGAGCGGCCATATCAGCCGGCCTCGGTTTAATTACCGTCTTCCATTTCTGTGACTAGCTGTACCACGCTCGAGAGAGTCACAGGACCAAGTGACAGCCAGGTCTAAGCTGGGGCAGGCTTCTTTCCGGGAGGATTTCAATTGCTTTCATCTAGTTGATTTTTTTTTCTTTCTTTTTTAGTAAACCTACACTGAAAATACAGCGGGAACGGTTGGAGTCCCAGAGCAGGGCTTGGTGTGAAAGGCTATCATTAATTATTTTTTTCCCATGACGAAACTTCCTTCGAGTCTTTGTCGCGTTGGTTCCCTGCGGTCCCCATGCCCCTGCCAACTCGAGAGAATCGCAGATAGGGCACAAACGGAGAGAAAGGACACAGGCAGGCGTGCCGCTGGAGGCGGGGGCACCCCTGCCACCATGGTCTTCACATCCGTCACCCTGCCTCTCCCCAGCCCCGTCTCCTCCAGAGGAACGGGGACGGGTCACATCCGGCATGGCTGACTCCAGGGTCCATCCACTGGTGCCAGATGTCAGCTGTCCCTCGTCCTCTGGCCTCGGCATTTGTAGCGATGCTCTCTTTCTGTCCTGGGCCAACTTGGAAGCAGAACTCAGAACTCCCTCTCACCGACGCAGTGGTGAGCCGAGTGGAAGCTGCCGAAGCTCCTGGAGGAGGCAGATACAGGGGTTTATACCGCGGCCAACTACAGAAAGTTTAGATGCTCTGCTTCTCTAGAATGTTTTCTCTGAGTGGTTTTTTTTTTTTCTGTCCCTGTCCCCAGGCAATGCCCAGTCTGGGTCCTCTCCTCTTTCATGCAGGGCAATGCAGCTTTGCCCCAGCTCCTAGTCCCAAACTTGCATAAAAATCCCCGACAGACCACAGAGAAACAAAGAGTGGTGGGGTTAACTAGACCCAGTTTCCATACAAGGCAGTTTTACAATCATCTCTGATAATTATGTCACTCACCCTAAGTGACTTATCAAAATATTTACTTCGAAGCGATTTCTCTGCCTAAGAGACGTAATCAAATAAAAAGTTCTCTTTCATGACTGAATTTTTAATTAGTAGTCGTAAACGTTGTGTCGTATTCAACACTCATTAGGCGCCTTCCCTTCGAGTTCCCATAAATGTCACACTGTTAATGCGTTTCAGGAATTCTTTTTACTACCTTCTCTGTGCCAAGCCCTGGTCCGACAGGCTGGCTGGGACAAGAATGGGGGAGTCAAGAAAGAGTGGACAGGAGCCATGCAGAGGGGCGAGAGGTGGCTGCTATCCGCCCCCCACTCAGGGTCCAGCAATTTCGTGTCTTTGTGTGCTCCAAGAGCGTGTCATCTTGGCTCAGATCTTTGCGATGACCCCCAGTGGCTGTCCCCTTTTCCAGCACGTGGCACCCTCTCTGCTTTACTAGCTCTTTCTTCCCTTTCCACACAAATTTCCTGCCCTTTGAACTCCTTCCTCCATCCCCTAGACCCCCTTCTCCTCCTCCACACCCCAGCCCCGGCCTCTGTCACGATCTGGGAAGGTTCCAGCGTCTTCCACTGTCTCGTGAGCTTTCACTGTCTCTGGAGGAACGCCAGGGGCGGCCGTGGCGGCTCCGTTCTCCATTGCAGTCACCTTTCCCCTTGATTTACTTTAAGTCCCTAAAACCAATGGGATCCATCTCGAATCGCCAGGGATGATTTCTGCCGTGAGTCCTCAGCAGTTTCGCACTTGAGACTCAGAGGCTCTCTGCCAGCTTAACACTGACCTTGGTAGGCTGCAACACGTCCTCCACAGCGCACCCCGCCCCTCCTGACTTTGGGTTACCTCACGAAGCCTTCGCCCCGTTAACTGGGCTCTGCAGGGCCCCAGGCCCAGCCCCTCTCTGGCCGAAGGAGAGCAGGTGTGGGTTGGGGTTGGGCAGCGCTGCTCCAGTTCACACTGGAAATAACTCCGAGGCTGTCTTCTCAGAGGCCTGCCGTTTCACAGACGAGAAGCCTGTGGCTCAGAGCGGTTAAGTGACTTGCCAAAGCCCGCCGTCAACACGTGAGCAGCAGCGCTGGGCGGGGGATGAGCCAGCCGGACGAGCCGGCCTGACTCTCGGACAGTGCGGTTTGCTCCCCTCCCTGTCGCAGGCCGGCACACTTCTTCTTATAATATTTTTTTAATGTCGTGTTTGTTTATTTTTTTTAAAACCTGAATTCGTTTTAGAATGCAAGGGTTGTTTTGAATGTTATTATATATAAGACCAGTTTTGTTAAAATTCCCTCTCCCTTTGGCGACCATCAGCTCGTTCTCTGTATTTATGGGTCTGTTTTGTTTTGTTGTTTTTAGATTCCATGTGAGATCATACAGTATTTGCTTTTCCCTGTCTGAGTTATTTCACTCAGTGTAATACTCTTTAGGTCATTCCTTGTTGTCCCAAATGGCAAGATTTCATTCTTTTTTATTGCTGAATTGTATTCCATTGTATATTTTTACCAGTTTTTCTTTGTCTTTTCACCTATTGATGGATATCGAGGTGACTTCTATATCTTGGCTATTGTAGCAAATGCTTCAATGAACAATGTGTGAATATGTCTTTTCGAATTAGCGTTTCTGTTTTCTTTGGATAAATACCCAGCAGTGGAATTTCTTGATCTTGTGGAAGCTCTATTTTTAAGTTTTTGAGGAACTTCTGTACTCTTTTCCATAGTGGCTACACCAATTTACAATCCCACCAACTGAGGGATCCCTTTTCCCCACATCCTTGCCAACACTTGTTATTTGTTGATTTATTGATGATAGCCATTGTGACAGGTGTGAGGTGATGTCTCATTGTGGCTTTAATTTGCATTTCCCTGATGATGAGTCACCTGAACATCTTTTCAAATGTGTATTGGCCATCTGCATGTCCTCTTGGGAGAAATGTCTGTTTAGGTCCTCTGTCCATTTTTAAATTGGATTGTTCTTTTTGGTATTAGGTTATATGAGTTCTTTATATATGTCGGATAATAACCCCTTATCAGCTGTATCATTGGTGAATATGTTCTGCCATTCGGTAGGTCGTCTTTTGACTTTATTGATTGCCTTTGCTGTGCAAAACTTTTTAGTTTGATGTAGTCCCATTTGTTTATTTGTCCTTTTGCTACCCTTGCCTGAAGGAACATATCCAAAAAAATTATTGCTAAGAGTGATGTCAAAGAGTTCACTGCCTATGTTTTCTTCTAGGAGTTTTACGGTTTCAGGTCTACCATTTAAGTCTTTTTGAGTTTTGAGTTTATTTTGTATGTGGTGTAAGAAAGTGGTCTGGTTTCACTGCTTTGGATGTATCTGTCCAGTTTTCTCAGCTTCATGTATTGAAGAGACTGCCTTCACCCCATTGTGTATTCCTGCCTCCTCCGTTGTAGATTAATTGACCATATAGGTGTGGGTTTATTTCTGGGCTCTCTGTTCTATAACTGTTTTTATGCCAGTACCGTGCCGTTTTGATTATTGTACTTCTGTAGTATAGTTTGGAACCAGGGAGCACGATACCTCCCACTTTGTTTTTTTCTCCAGATTGCTTTTGCTACTTGGCATCTTTTGTGGTCCCTTATGCATTTTAGGGTTGGTTATTCACACTTCTGGGGCCTGGGCAGCACCCAAAGGCTTCAAACGAGGTGGAGTCTGACCTTCTGACACCCCACCCGTGCCTGGCCTTCTCTCTGACACCTTCAGGGGGAACATGCCGCCTGCAGAGGCAGCCTACACACTGTGTCGAACGTGCCTTCCCTGTATAGACATGAAGTTTGCCTTTCTGTCACTCCCACCCGGAGGCTCTGGTTGTACCTTCGAGGGTCAGTACAGCTATTTTGATCCTTCCTGTGGTGACCACAGTTCTCATGGGAAGGTCCATCCCTTCTGTTTTCTCTTCTCCAAGTGAAACACACCTGCTTCCCTCCTATGACTCTGACACCAAGTCCATTGTGTGTTTTTTTTCCATGTCACCAAGCAAGTAACTCAGTTCTGACACTACCTACTGGAGACAGCATTAGATCCTCCAGATTTAGGCTTCAGTCTTATAAGACTGCCTCCCAACAGACAGACAAACAGACACTCACTCACACACTCCACCCCCCCAGATATCAGTCAAAAGTCCAGGTTGTCACTTACGCTTCTTGCCAGCAGGCTATAGGTGGGAGGGCCCCAGGATCCTCTCCTCAGTTTGATTATTTGCTGGAGGGGCTCACAGAACTCAGGAGAACAGTCTACTTACTAGATCACTGGTTTATTATGAAGGGCTGCAACTCAGGAGCAGCCAGGCAGAGATGCACGCGGAGCTTCCTGCTTCTCTCCAGACACCTCACTCTCCCGACATCTGCGCGCGTTCACCCCAGCAGCTCTCTGAACCCCATCCTTTCGGTGTTTATGGCGGCTTCCTTACATAGGCGTGGTTGACCAAACCACTGGCCACTGGTGACCGATTCCACCTCCAGCCCCTCTCCCCTCCCTGGAGTTCCCGAGCAGACTGTAAGTTCCAACCCTCCAGCCCCCTCGTCAGTTCCCTGGCAAGCAGCCCCCATCCTTGGGTTACCCAGGGGCTTTCCAAAAGCCACCTCGTTAACATAACAAAGACACCTCTATCACTCTCATCGCTTGGAAATTGCAAGGATTTTAGAAGCACTGTACCTCAACTGAGAGAATAGCAAATAGATTTTTCTTATCATAAAGCACAGGTCACAGTCCTCTGTCTCCGGGGTTCCCCTCCCCTGTGCTCTTGGGGCAGAGGCCAGGCCTTGTCTGGCCACTCACAGTACCCAGGATCACGAGGCCCTTGGTGGCCACCCCGTGCTGCCCTCTATTTTAGACCACCCAAGTGCAGCTGAGCAGGACAGGAGGCCACTGTGCTTGGGGCCCAGCTCCTCCAGGAGCCGCCACCACCTGCCACCGTCCCTTCCCAAGCTGTTCCTCTGCTGCATGCAGCCAGGAGTGGAGCCAGCCCAGGAACGAGGTGGGAGCGAGACTGAGATCCAGATGCCACTGCGGGAAGCAGGAGAGGAGAGGCTGACCGCACTTGGCATTTGAGGCGGCAGCTCAGCCACCAGGGCTCCTGGGCGGAGCGCTGGAGGGGCTGCTGCTGAAGCAGGCGCGTCGGGAGGCTGAGGGAGGAGCCGTCTCCACGCGGCAATTAGCAGCCAGACTGGGCACCCAGTGGATATTTCGGTCACATGGCTGAGCACTTCACCACCCAGGGCTCTGGCTCCAGAGGTGGCCAGCAGCACAGTTCCACAAAGATCGAGCAGTTGGCATTTCTGGTTGGAGAGCCAGTTTTTGGAGGCTGATTTTCGGGCTTGTCTAGTTAGAAGCAGGGGTTTCAGGTTGGCAGATAGGGATCCCTCTGGCCAGTACTCACTTCCTCCCTCTCTGTCTCTCTCTCTCTCTCTCTGTCTCTCTCTCTCTCTCTCTCTCTCTCTCTCTCGCTCTCTCTTCCTGTCTCTCTCTCCCTTTTTCTTGCTTCCCTGCTTTTCAGACCTTTAAGTCTTTAAAAAAAGACTAAGAAAAAAAATAAGCCTTTGATAGGCTTCCATTTTCAAATTTAATGGGAAGGCACAGGCCTGATGGGAAGGGCTCCGAGGGGCCCCCGGCCCCCATCCGTGCCTTTGCAAAGCTCTGAGCCCAGACCCTCCCTGCCCTGGTCTCCTGCTCCCATCATCCTGAAGCGCAGGCTGGATGGTGTCACTGCTCTCCACCCCGAGGCCGGTTCCCCCAGGGATAAAGATTCCAGTTGCCCCCACATGGCACCCAATGTTTTTGCCGCCTCCCGCTCTTTCCAGTCCAGACGAGCCCAGTCCCTAAAGCAGCATTTCCCAGGGAGCCATGGTGTCTCGTCCTCAGGGACCGTGGAGCCGAGGGCCCAGGCCAGGCCGCGGCAGCAGCACCCTCCCTTCAGAGCTTCTGGCTCTCCTGCCACGGCCTCACGCCTCGGGGCGAGGAAGTGTCAGAGCTTGTCTCACGGGTCACGGTCACTCTGTGACGGTGGCAGTGAGGTCTGAGCCGGCTAGGGGTGCCCTCCAGGTCACACAGCCGGTCACCGGCTGAGCAGGGACTGCTCACATGGGGCAGTATAGGCCGTGCCCCCCCACTTTGCCTCTTCCATTCTTTCCTGTGCTGGGAACATAGCGGCTACTGTCCTAAGTGCCATTTGCTTGATTACTTTTTCCCTGACTGCTCTCTGCTGTGTCCTGTGAGGGGAATGCATTCAGCCTGAGCACACCTTGTTGGAAAAGGGACCCCAGGGGAATGAGACAGAGGAAGTTTCTATTTCCTCAGGTGGCCTTTGCGCTGTTCTCTCCTCTCTGAGTCCTGAGGTGGTCCCACACGCCTGTTCCTGGGGGTGGGGGAGGCGGCTGGCCCCCCACTCCAGTTCAGACTGCTGCCCCTGGGGCTCCAGGCGGTCATCTCCCCATAACCGTGATGGATGCCCCTTTATCCAGCTGTAAATCCAAAGCTAAGCGGTTCGCACGTGTGTGCAAATCAGCTCTTCCCTGACCTGGCCGAGGGAGGAATGGAGATGCAGCCACCGTTCCCAGGATGCGTGATGTCCATCGCTTCTCTCCCCGGGGGCTGCGTGCACTGCGGAGGCTCCTCCTCCCTTTCATGCGCTCACCCCACGGGAGTTCCGATGGGAGTCGACTTTCCGGCCTCACTGTAAGCAAAGCAGCACGTTGGAGCGAGCAAGGACTGCGTGCGGGTCCTAGAGCATTCCTGGAAAGCCCACCGGCCGAGCGGGAGGCGCCAGGTCTGTCTTCGAGTCCTGGGCCTGGCCCTGGCTTCCTGCGTGATCTTGGGCGAGCTGCTGACTTCTCTGGGCCTCGGTGTTCTCCTTCGTAAATCATCCGTGACCCTAGTCCTGGCTGTACCGGAACTGACCAAGGGATTGGGGAGCCCTCTGTCAGAACAGATCCTGTTTATTGAGTGCTCACAGTGGGCCAAACCCTTTCACGCTCACGACATCTAACCAAGGGGAGACCTGAAGCTCAGAGAGGTTCAGTGATCTGCCCAAGATCACACAGCTGGTGAGTGCGGAGCCAGCACTGGAACCAGAGCTGTCTCGTCCACTCTGCCACTGTGCCACGCTGCCTCCTGGAACTTAAACCTCCCGCCCTTCAGTTTCCCACATTGGTGATGTCAGCCAGCCTCTTCCCCTTCCTCACACAGCCAGTCTGAGGCCAAGGGGACTTTAAGGCTCTTTGGAGGAAAATTGCAAAGATCCTTAGTCTTACCGGCCCCTGCGGTGATTATTTCTCCATCCCCAGTGCCTGTTTGGGATGTCGCAGGGCACAGAGGGAAGGTCCGTGGCCTGGGAGGCCTGCCTGGGTGGTCCCTGAGCAGCTCTGTGCTAACAGAGGGAAGCCTCTCGAAATCTCAGGTGTCAGATTCCTCCTTAATAAAACCAGGAGCTTTCAGTCTCTGTGGTGCCCAGGCTCGCCCACCCCAGACCAACCCACTTGGCCCGTGAGGCTGGCGTCGCGTGTCCCAACCCCACGATGATTCTGATCTGCAGTGGCTGGGAAATGCCAGCCCCGTAACCTCCAGGGTCCTATCCAGCTCCAAACTTCTGTTTTTATAATTTATTGAATATTATCATTCCAGAGTCAAATTAATTTGATACATGATCTACCCTGGAACTGAATTAAAAGCAGCACCGAACGTGGGGAAATGGGCGTGGAGTAGCCGCGTAACGAGGCTGGCCCTGGAGTCCAGTGTCCTGGTCCCTGGTGAAGCCCAGGGGCGGAGGACAAAGTGAGAGTTGAGGCTGGAGCCGCAGGGGCAGCCAAAGCTCCCAGGATCCAGGCCAGGTCTCCACGTTTTCTCCTCAGGGCAATGCTGAGCCAGCGGACACTGGGCAGGGAGCGATAGCATCCAATTTGCCTTTTTAAAAAAGACCGTCTGAGGAGAGCGGACGGACACGGCGGGCGGCGGAGGCTGCGGCAGGAGGGCAGGTGAGGACTGAGCAGAGACGGGCCTCGACGGAGAGGAAGACGAGTGAGAGCCAGGTGAGCGATTTTCAGAGGCGAGCTCTGTGTGTGGCTTTGAGGCCTTTGAGGCGCTGAGTGCGAGGTCAGCGAGGTCACACACAGACCCCGTGCACCCCTGGATAAATGAGGTGTCCCGCCCAGCACACAGTGAGCACCCAATAAATGCTTACCCCAGTCCCTC
>NW_011888830.1:2976858-2980903 GCF_000151845.1 Pteropus vampyrus
TGTGTAATTCACAGGTCACATCCATTCACCCTGCTAATGGCTTCGGCGGACCCGCGCTTACGCAGAGCCCAGAAAGCCGGAAACAGGCCGGAGCCCTAGCTCCAGGTCCCCTGCTGGTGCTACGGAGAGGGATGGGGGTGCTCCTGATTCCTGGATGGATGGAAGGATGGACGGACGGACGGACGGAGAGATGGATGGATGGATAGAAAACAATAAATCTACATGCACACATATAATTTAAAAAAAAAATCACATTAAAGGATCCACATGACATATTATACAGTTGATTTGTTGGTTTTACTTGACCATATATCGTAGAGGTCTCTCCTTGTCTCTCTGTATGTGTGGTTTACGTCATCCTTTTAACCACCCTACAGTCTTCCATAGTGCGGATGGCTCATATTTAGTTTCCACTCCCATATCATTTTTTCCCATTTTAGGATATTCCAGATGATCCTCCAGTATCTGGAAATGCATTTTCCTGTAAGTAATAGATTGTGGTTGTAAATGCTTGTAAATCTGATTATAATGGCTTAAATGAGACTCTCGCTTTCTTCCTCCTCCCTTCCCTCCTCCCTGCGATGTCATGGGTGGTTTGGAGGTGGGCAGTCCACGGCTTCTCAAGGATGTTCCGTCTTGCTAGTCCCACCGTCCCAGCGTCTAGCTCTGCGCCTCGTGGTGAAAAGGCGGCTGCTGCAGCTCCAGCGCCTGCTCCTACCTTTCAGCTAGGAGGGAAGAAGAGCGAAGGTGGAGGGCAAAAGCCGAAGGCTTTCCGTTTTCGAGATTCTGCCTGTGCGTAGAAGGGAAACGCCTCCCTGTAAATGGCCCGACTGTCACGTGGCCCAGTAACCATGCCCTTAAAAGAGGCTGGGGATAGGTTTATTTTACAGGCTCGGAAGAAGGAGCCATATTCAGAGTTCATCTGCCACAGGATAGTGTGAACAGAGCTGTAGGAGGGATTCCTAGAATTCGATTTTTTTTTTTAAACTTCAAACTATTTGACCCGTATTCAAGGTCTAAGGTCCGGAGTCTCATCCCATGCTTTCCTGCAGGCCCCTCTGGCTCAGCGCACCCAGTGTCGCTGGGCTGTTGCATGCTCTGTTGCCCGCCTGCTTCGGACCCCGCCCTCCTGGATCCCATCCCACTCTGAGCTTCAGGTCTATGATTGCGTCTTCCCCGTCGCATCCCCTGGCCCGCTCAGCTGGGGAGACGTCTTTTTTCCCAAATGGAGAGTCTGTATGATTTTTGTTCTGTCCCTCTCCCGTCCCCATCTTTCCACAGAATAATTCTCAGGGGTCTGTTTGGCCGAGGAACTAAGGGGAAAATAATCCGCAGAGAAGGGAAGGGCATGGCTCCGGGCTAGAGTCAGGACACGGCCAACAGGTGGGATCTATTTTCAGTTAAGGCCCAGTTCTGGAGAGCGGCTGCTGCCAGTAAGAAGCAGGGGAAGTGATTTCTCTGGGTGTCTGTTAGGTACCAGGAGACAGGTGGCTGGTAAGCGACCCGTTCCACGTGGATTCGCTGCTGGAGGGACTGCGGGCTGCAGGTGGAGTGAAGTAGGAGAAGAAATCACCTGCAAAAGCCCCGTGCTTTCCAGCACCTGTGGAGTGACATGTGGGAGTTTGCAAGCAGCAGTGACCTTGGCTCAAACACGGAAGCCTTGGGTGGCAGCTGGAGCTGAAGCGGGAGAGGTGGAAGAGGGCCGGTCTGTGGTGGCTGTAGGTCCAGAGCTCGCGAGCACACTGAGAGAGAGGTCTTCGGGGGTGGGTAGTGGGTGGTTTGGAGTTGCTAAGGCCAGAGGAGAGCAGACGGCATGGGCCAGAGAAATCCTGTGTTCCAACTGGGATGTTGATTCCGTCTGTGAGTTGGGAGACTCGCATTGCATAGGCAGATAGATGTCTGCAGGTCCAGAGGAGACGTCCTGTCCCACAAGGTCAGGCTCTCACTGACCCACCAGCCCCCTCTCTGTGGAGCGAGCTGCCTTTGTCGTCACTGCAGCTCCATCTTCAGCAAGGTCATTTTGGGGAGGACACCAGGACGCAGCGTTGCCCAGAGCCGGCCAGTCCGCAGGCGCGTGGGTGGGTGGCTCTGACACCCTGGAAGCGCGTTTTGAGTCGATGCGCCTGCAACTTTCCCGGGCTAAAATCATTGTATTCCTGCTCTCTGATGTGGAATCTTGGAGTTTCTGCACGATATCAGATTCCAAATTATTTTCGAAGGAGCGTTGGCCTTTCCCCCTTTTTTCTCTTCCTGTGAATTTTTCTCTCCTCCTGCCTTTGGCCGCGCTGTCTTCCCTCCGCAGGTATTTATTGAGCACACGGTCCTCGAGAGGGAAGGTGTCGGACTGGACTCCAGTCCTGGCTTCGTTGTTTGCTGGGTGGCAGTGCTGGGTGAATTACTTGCGTCCTCTGTCCCTCGGTTGTCTCATCTGTTAAGTGGAGAGTAACAGTGATATCTATTTTGTGGGCTGTTGGCCAGGACTAAATGGTGTACAACATGCAAAATGCTTAGAATTGGTGCCTGGCACTCGATAAGAAGCAAATAACAACGTTAGCTGTTATTATTTCGTGTGGCAGCGTGGAAGGCAGTGCCACGTGGACGTACTTGGCGGGATCCTTGCCTTGCCGGAGCATACAGTTCACCACCTCAGCTGATGGCGCTATCACACGATTCCTGCTTCGATGAGTACATCAAATGACTGGATCCTAGGAGATGTGACTGTGAATTGACCATCATTTAATACGTTTCACAATTGGCTGAAACACATTACATTTTAAACTCAATCAACACTTTATTTATTTTTGATCACAGTTGACATTTAATGTTATTTTACGTTAGTTTCAGGTGTACGGCATGGTGGTTAGACATTTATGTAATTTACGAAGTGATCCCCCTGATCACTATACGTAGCTATTACAGCATTACTGACAACATTCCTCATGCCGTAGTTCACACCCCTGTGACCATTTTGTAACTAACAGTTTGTACTACTTAATCCCTTCCCCTTTTTCACCCAATTCCCCAACCTCCTTCCCATCTGGCAACCCTTAGATCTCTGTATCTATGGTCTGTTTCTGTTCTTAAGAGTCCATATGTAAGTGATATCAAATGGCATTTTTCTTTTTCTGATTTATTTCACTTACATAATACCTTCTAGGTCCATCCAGGTTGTCGCAAATGGCAAGACTTTATTCTTTTGTATGGCTGAGTAATATTCCATTGGATATATATATATACCACAATTTCTTTAACCATTTGTCTGTTGATGGGCCTTTAGGTTGCTTCCATATCTTGGCTATTGTAAACAGTGCTGTAGTCACATATATCTTTTTGAATTCGTGTTTCCGATTTCTCTGGATAAATACCCAGAAGTGGAATTGCTAGTCAGATGGTTAGTTCTATTTTTAATTTTTTGAAGAACCTCCGTACTGTTTTCCAGAGTGGCTGCACCAGTTTATAATCCCACCAACAGTGCGTGAGGGTTCCCTTTTCTCCACATCCTTGCCAGCACTCGCTGTTTGTTGCTTTATTGATGACGGCCATTCTGACAGGTGTGAGGTGGTATCTCATTGTGGTTTTGATTTGTGTTTTTCTGAAATCAATTTTTATTTTATCTGAGTCACGTACGCACACAGTCAAGCAAGTTAAATAATGGTAAAAGTTAAGTCAGAAAATAGAAGAGCCCTCTAGCCCCTCTTTCTATCCTATTTTTCTTAAGAATACTTTTTATTGTTTTCTCCTAGAATTTAAGGCCACACTCCTAAATAATGTAAGAATTCTATATTGTGATTCATCATTTTTGTGGAAGATGAGGACTTTTACCTTTTTATACCTTTCTTAGCCTTCCACTGTGGTTAAATCACGTTTTTTTATTGGATCCTCAATCCATATTTTCTATTGTGACTCTGGGAATATTGTTCCCTGCCGAGTCAAGTAATATACCACGACAATATTTTATTTCTCGTTCAACTTTTATTTTTCTTGGAGTTCATAACTGCATTATTTTGTCATCTGTTTAGAATTTTTTTCCTTATCCAGCTGAGGA
>NW_011888830.1:2981823-2996826 GCF_000151845.1 Pteropus vampyrus
CCTTCTCTGTTAGAGGTGACTTTGAAAAGTTGACAGAAATGTCGTTATCTGAGACCTTGAAACTTGTTAGAAACACTATTACGTGGAGACACTGAAAGGTATGTAGCCCTTCCATACAGCTAGATAATCTAAAATGACTCTCTGAACTTAGCGGGAGCCCTAGAGAGCAGCACACCTGTTGTGTTGGATCCCTGCGTGAGCGAGTTTCACGCTGGCGTGACGCCACCAGCCTGTGATACGTCTCAAGGAACTCTGAGTCTATGCGGTAAGGACATCGGCCATCACGTTAAATGTTCTCTTGCGAGGCTCCTCTGCAGGATCTCCTTGTCTTTGCTTTGTAGACTGTCCACTCGTTTTCTCTTGAGTGACGGGCTTGCTTTTATTTTTTTGGTCTAAGTTTCTCTTTCCCATTGGCTTCCGGAGAGCTCAGCGTGCAATTTTTTGGCTCGCTTTTTTAGCCAGCACATAAAACTTAACTTTGTGTTCTAGTATTGTTTTTGTTGGCGTGTTATCCCCATGCCTGTTGGCTGGCACCTTCGATTCTTCTTTCTCATCCACTCCTAATTCTTGTCATTTTGCTCCACTGTATATGTTGGTTGCCAATAGCGTTAAACCTTTTCGAAGAGTTATTTCGCCTGTAGATTCATTCTGGGCATACATGTGAACAGAGCACCATGGTAGGTCCTGCAGAAAAACAGAAGAAGGTGGTCAGAAGGTATGCACTTGCAGCTATGAGGTAAATAAGTCCCAGGGGGTGTAATGTACAACACAATAACTATAGTTAACAGTGCTGCGTGATACGTAGGAAGGTTGTTAAGAGAGTAAATCCTAAGAGTCCTCATTACAAAGAGAACTCTTTTTTCTTTTACTTTTGACTTTCTCTGAGATGACGGATGTTAACTCAGACGACCGAGGTGATCATTTCACGATATCTATAAATCGGACGATCATGCCGTACACCTTAAACTTATACAGTGCTGCACGTCAATTATTTCTCAATCAAACTGGAAGAAAGGAAAAGTGAAGTGAAGAGACAGAAAGACGACCACTCAGATCCACTCGGCCGGTGCATTCGCTGACGCCTGCCAGTGTGCCCATTAGAATGCATGGCGATGCAAAACGCCATTTCTGTTATGAAAAAAAAAAAATAGCTTGAAAATCCACTTTTAGAGAACTCCTGGGGCCATCAGATTGCTTTTCCCCCAACGGAGGGATGTGTCTACTGCTTTCCGGTGTCTGCTGTGAAGAGTGCTTGGGGCAGGGGTGGAAGGAGCCTCGGATTTGTTCTCCGATCACACTTTCGCGTCATCTTTAATTCCCTTCTCATCCCTCTGGTCTTCCCTTCCTTTTTAGGGGTTCGGCCCTTGACAGAGACTTTACCTGGGTCCTTCTCAAGCCAGGTGTGTTAGTACCCATTAAAGCTTGTGTTAGTTTCCGATTGCAATTGTCACAAACTACTATAAACTTAGTGGCTTAAATGACATGAAATTACTCATTCCATTTTGGAGGTCAAAAGTCCAAAATAGGGCTCACCGGGCTAAATAAAACCAGGGTGTTGGCAGGCTTGGGCTCCTTTGAGGAGGCTCCGGGGAGAATCTGTTTTCTTGTCTTTTCCAGCTTATAGAGGCTGCCCACGTTCCTTGGCTTATAGCCTCCTTCCATCTTGAGAGCCAGTGTTGGCCAGTGTAGTCTTTCTCACATGGTACCTGTCCGACACTGACTCTTCTGCCTCTCCCCTACATGTAAGGACGTTTGGACTGACCCAGAAAACCCCTCATCCTAGTAAGAAACTTTGGCCTCATCCTCACCTCCTTTCCATTTCCCTCACGAGTTCACCACTCCCGCCCGTCTGCCTATTTCCCCGAAGTACACCGCGTACCCGCCCTCCGCTCTACCCCATCCCGCGATGGGGCGGGCTCAGGGCCTTCACCTGGTCACCGGCAGCAGCTTCGGGATGGGGGGGCGGGCCTGACCCCATACTGCTTCTTTTTTTTTTTTTATACACTTTTTATTTTGAGATAATTATAGGTTCATATGCCGCTGTAAGAAATAATACAGAGAGCTCTGTGTACCCTTTACCCCCTTTTCCCGATGGGAACATCTTACAGAACAGTAGTCCAAGGTCGCACCCAGAATGCGGATGCCGAGAACGTTCCAGGTCAGTTCTAGCACCGCAAGGATCCCTGTGTTGCTCTATTTATTTATTTTTAAAATCGTGGTGAGAAACGTACAACCTAAAATCTAGCATCTTAACCATTTTTCAGGGTACAGTTCAGGGACATTAGGCACCTTCACAGTGTTGTGCTGCCGTCACCACTATCCAGCCATAGAATTCCCTTTACCTCACAATACTGGTCAACTCTGTACCTACAAAACCATAACTCCTTATCCCCCTCCCCAGCCCCGTAACCTCCATTCTACTTCGTGTCTATGAATTTGACCACTCTAGGTACCTTATTTAAGTGGAATCATAGAGTTCCGTCCTTTTGTGGCTGGCTTATTACACTTAGCACGTCCTCAAGGTTCATCCATGTTGTAGCCTGTGTCGAATTTCCTCCCATTTCAAGGCTGAGCAATATTCTACTGTATATAGAGCATGTTTTATCCGTCCATTCGTCTGTCGATGCGCCCTTGGGTCGCTTCCATCTTTGGCTACAGCGAGCAATGCTGCCGTGAACGTGGGTGTACACACCTCTCTTCCCGTGTGCTGGCCTTTTGTAACCACACTCACCTCCCTCCCTCCCCGCACCCCTCCCTCACCCCTGGCAGCCACTAATCCGTTCTTCATTTCTACAGTTTTGCCATTTCAACAGTGTTGTGTAAATGCAATGATACAGTATATAACCTTTTGGGACTGGCTTTTTTTCACTCCGCATAATTCCCTGGAATTTCATTCAATGGTTGTATATTAATAGTTTGCTCTTTTTCAGTGCTGAGTAAGTGTCATTTTCCAAGTAGACCCGTTGGAACCCATCATTCCATGACTGACATCTCTCCAGTAGCTATGGAACGATGTCCAAACTCCTTGCTGTGACCTCTAAGACCTGTTGCGGTTTGACCCCTGCCCGACTTCTCAGCCTCAGTGTTGTCCACCTTCTGCCTGGCCTAGCTCACTTCGCTCTGCTCACATGGGTTTCTGCTAGTATCTGAATACACAAAGCTTTCCTGACCACCTTTTCTGCCCCTTACCCTGTCTTCGAGTTTACTCTTTCCTCCACCTGCCATGTAAATAAAACAGCAAACATTCACATAGGCATTACCATGTACCAGGCATTGTTCTGATGGACACATGTCAATGCATTTAATTCTCACCACAACCCTGTGAGGTAAAAACTATTATTATGCTGTTTTTTTACATGAGGAAACCGCGGCACAGAGAGGTTATATCACTTGTTCAGGGTCACACACTGAGGAAATGGCAGAAGGAGCAGGATTTGATTCCAGCATGTGCCGAACCCTGTGTCCCTGCCCCCATCTCAGCACTCAGCCCTTTCCTGCCACCCAAACGTTACTTCCCCAGAAAGCCTTCTCTCCCTGTCACATCTAAACCAGCATGGCCTCTCATCGCTGCCATATTTTCTTTGTTTTCATGCATTGCTACATATTTGTGGATTTGTATATGTTCTATGGCATTGTTTCTTTACAAGTTTTTTTTAAACTATGTAAATTGTGTCACTCTACATATCATTCTGCAGCTTGGTGTTGTGCTCAACAATGTTTTTGAAATTCGTATACATTGAAGATGTAATTCTAGTCTATTTATTTTAAATAACTGAAGAGTAATTTATTTTATGACTATATGTCCACAATTCAGCTATTCTCTTGTTGATGGCTATTTAGATTTTTCCTAATTTTTTTTTCTATAAACAATACTGGAATGAACAGTCTTGCATATGTATCCTTGGAGACATGGGCAAAAGCATCTATATGGGAATGTTCTTTACTCAAGAAGGGCATTACTGGGTCACCAGTCATGAGAATATTCAACTTTATTAGATATTGCCAAATTTATATCCAAGGAGATTTCTACCAGTTTATTCTCCCACCAGCAGTTTATAAGAGTTCCTTTTCTTCACGTAAAAAAATCATGTTTTTGTTCTGGAAAGATCACTCTGGTTGCAAAGTAAAAAGTCAATTGGGTGGGGTTTAGGGAGTGGTAGAACAGGGGCCCAGGTGTGTGGAGAACTAAGAGGCGGCCAGGTGAGTTCCTCAGCTCAAAACCTGCAGTGGAGAACTTCCCGCACATGCTATGTTGCCTGTTCACACTCTCCCTTGTATCCTCGGGCTGGCAAAGATGGAATTATCTGCTTCTCAAGTGTTATCAATCACAGAGCAAAATTGTGTGGGCGACCCAACTGCTATTCTTTGTAGAAAATTATTATTTATTTTTTATTTAACAAAACTCGAGGCCGAGACGGCGCTCCATCGTGCCCTTCTGTGGTTTTAGTGTTTTCTCTGCTTTGGCTCAGCCCGGGTTGTTTGTTATGCATGTGTTGTATTGAGAATGTGGAACAAATTAAGCCAAGATATCAAATTAATACTGTGATCTGTTTTTCCGTTTTGTTGCCATAACAATCTGTGGCTCTTGAAGCAAAAAGAAAATTAGAATTGTATTAAAGGTGTTTACACCATGTACACTCCATCCTGCATTATTATTTATTGCTATAATAAGTGTATTTAACATTTGCTTAAGGAGAATTAACTGCTACTGCTTTTCGCCTTGTGGTTTTTCTGCTCATCATTTTAACCTGGTTTTGTCTTTTGACCTTGACTTTTCCTATAGTTCCGAGCAGGAAGGAAGAGGGAGTTTCAGTCAGGCGCTTCACAATCTCTTGACTTACATTTATCCCTCCAACCCTTGGAGCTCTTTAAAGTAAAGAGTGTTGGTTAGAAACAAAACAGGACCTGGAATAAGTATTTCTAAGTATTCTTCCTTTATTTATTTATTTATTTTTGCCCCATTTCTGCCCTCTAAACCTGAATAAGCGGCCCAGCATCCTTTGGAAGACACAAAGAGAAGCTGAGAGGTTGAAGAAAAGAGAACCAGTGGAATTTATGTCTTAGAGAAGGTGGAATGGAAATCAATATGGCAAATGGAAAATAAAGGTGCTGGTCCCCTAAAATCTACCTCCATTCTCCTCTCTTCCCAAGGTCAAGTACTCACCTTCTCAGAGCTGAGGTCATTCTTTGACTGGGGTCCTTACTGCCCCCAATGATCACAGGCTACAATTTCCTGGGCTTTGAGGTGGCTGAAATGGTGGTCTAGTGTGGCGAAGCCCTGCCCGCCCCCCCACCCCGCCCCACTAACTAGATAAATTTACCCACGTGGATGCCTGCTTGGGACTGTCTGTCCTTGTAAGCTCTTATAAGCAAGTGATATTCCTGCTCCATTTATTAGCCTATAATTAATTCCTAGAATAATGCTGGGCATACACGAGGAACTTGAGAAGATATTCATTCACTGAATATCTGGGTCATTGTGGTAACATAGCTAAAGATAGTTTTCTTCCTGGTAGTGAGGGAAGATGTCTTTTAAAATGAACAACTTTTGGTAAGTTATATCCATTTTAGAATGTCTGTGGCTCCAGAGAGAATAAAATGAAAAGGGATATTTCTGACTCTTCTCAGAAGAGTCCTCTGTCTTTATTTTTTTCTTCATTGGGGAAGATCATGGAAAGAGGGGGTACGTGGGGAAACCTCACCTAGTGACTCTCTATGCAAAAAGATCAGAACCACAGAGGTCCTAGGTGATGATTTTTAAAATGTCCTGCTGTTGCCCTTTACTGCCCAGGTGACCTTGAGTCAGGTCTCAAGCCCAGGGCCTTTCTTGTGTAAGTCTCTTTTGAGCACAGCAGACTCAAATGCAGGATGGCTCCTGGTTATGTCAGCAATGAAGGCAAAAAAAAGACCATTGGTGCTAAGAAAAATTAACCTTTTTCTCAAATGCTTGCATTTGGGCACACACACACACACACACACGCACACACACGCACACACTTATAAAGAAAGGATAAAGAGTACAAAAATGGGTTTGGAGGTCCAGGTTAGTGTTGGAGTGCTCACCATATTATCATACAGGAGGCAGCTGCTTGTGACTATGACAATTTCAATCCTGTGGGCGAAGCATAAAATGGAAAGAATGTTAATCAGGTTGGTGGCAGGGTTGAGGGAAAGATGGGGGTGGCAGGCGGGTCTAAGATGGTTTTATAAGGTTGGCTCTGGGTGCATCTTTGGAAAAAGCACATCATATCTTTTGGGTCCCCCATGTCTTGCTGCAGAGCCCCTCTTTTGCCCGGATGCCTGTTCCAAGTCTTAGGGCAGAAGCCCTACTCCTAGGGATGTGATGGGCAAAATACAAACATGAGGCAGGTCAGTCATCACTTTTTGCTTTTATGAATAACCTTTTTGAAATGTTCAGTTTCTGAGAAGGGTGAGTAAGCACAGTTCATTCCTTTGTTTTCAGTAGATCTAAATTTCTTATAAACTGTCACATCCACTACTTCAGTCACCAATTCTGACCATAAGGGTTCATTTTAGAGTGTGTTTTTTTTTCATGCCAGGCCATTTCCTGAGGTATATTGATGTAAAGAAACTTGTTCAGGTCCATGCAACGAGTACTTTGCAATTCTGTTTGCTTAAACAAGCATCAGTGTGTATGTGTGTGATGAGGGAGCATCGGAGCTGTGCCGAATTTTACTTGGTTGAATTCTCTTGTGTCTACATGGTCTGAATGTCAGTGATTGAAACACAGTTACAAGAGAGCAGGTTGCAGTAACTGTACTTGCAGAATGTGTGTTTCCTACCTTACATCATATGACAATTTTGTTTCAGATAAATTTCTGGCCATATCTAACTCTACGGAGTCTGCAGATAAAATGCCCCTATTGTGCTTCCTTTAAAAACATTCTTGAAATGTGTACATTTTTATTTGTGTGGGGAGATGATATTGTGAAATAATAATATACTTTCCCACCTCACAAGGACACAAACACCTTTTACCCCACGGCACTACTGTGATTGAAGGTACCAGAAAACAGGTCTCCACTGTCCCAAAGTAAGGTTGTCAGACTTAGTAAATAAATATATGGGATGCCCAGTTCAGTTTGAATTAGATAAATCACAAATACCTTTTAGTACAAGTATACCCTATGCAATATTTGGGACATGCTTATACTAAAAAATTATTTGTCACGCATCCGAAATTCAAACGTAACGGGTGTCTTGTATTTTCTCTGGCAACCCTCCCTCAAAGGACAGTGAAATCAAAACACGAAAGTAACAAATGCTCGGCTTTCAAGTTTAAAAACTGATGTAGTATAAAATAGAAATGCTAGGAGGACTTCTTGCTGAATCAGTTTTATTTTTCTGCATGAGAAGAAAAAAAACTCTGGCGTGGGGAAGGGGCAGAAGGCTGGAGCCCGGGAAGAAAGAGACAGTGGTGACTGTAGCTGCTTCTTAAGCCTCTCTCTGTGCCACAGGCAGCAACAGCACGCCCGAATACCCTGGGAGGCCCAGGATAGCCTGGACAAGGGCACCGGGATGCAGGTGTGGTCTGCGACGGCCCCGCCCACGCCCTGGTCCCCGTCCCAGGGTGCAGCGCGCAAGGAACCAAATATCCCAGGGGCCCCCGCGGCCGCGCCGGTCAGCCTGGCGGGAAGGGGGCGCGCCATGTCTCCGAGGGCCGCTCTGCCGCCGAGGGACCAACTTGACCTTGGCTGGGGTCAGGCGTCAAGGGCGAGGTCACGGACCGACTGCCGAGAAGTAGCACCAGGACACTGGACGCGGGACGAGGGCGCCTGGCGTGGAGCTTCATTCCTGGCCTTCTACCAGGTGAGCCGACCCCGGTGTGTCGAGCCGGACCACAGAGGGGCAAACAGAATCTAATCTCCGCATTTACTGGGAAAACCTGAAACCGACTAGGTTCAAGGTGAAAAAGGTTGCGAGCAGGAAAAATGAGTACGGTTTCTGAGCGCCCGAGCTCTGGGTCCGAGACGTTTGTCCCTGTCTCATCGAGATGGCGGTGGGGACCGGGCCAGCATGGGGGGCGCGAACAGCGTGCGGCATGTGGCGTTGGAGGCCGGGTCTAGTGACCCTTCGGCCGGGATTAGCAGGTACACAGCTCTGGCCAGCGCCCTTACCCTGTGCCCGAGCGGGAGCGCATCCCCCCCACCTCCCCACTCTTCCCATCGCACTGGACAGGAGGCTGCCCTGTAGCCACTGGGGTCATCCAGTGGGCAGTAGGAATGAGCCACACCTGTCTCGTGATCCAGGTGTCTACCACCTTTGCGCCATGATGATTATCAGAGAAACCACAGCGCAGAACTGTTGCACCGTGTACTGGCTGTTTGGTCATAGACACACACACTTAACATCTGAAACTCAGTTCGCTTACGTATAAAATGGAAACATTAATGCCCCCTTCATTGGGTCGCTCTGGGGATTAAATGAAATAATGTCTGTAGAGCCAGTACAGTGCACAGAGGTTCATAGGTCAGCTTTATTGGGCAGAAACAATTGGTCTGTGGGCAGCCCCCTGACCATATCCTCTCTCCTCCTCGAAAGCTCTTTGTGCAATGTACCCTATTGGATTAAAACCAACTCACCAAGAAAGGTCATTCAAGCTTTCAGGTGGAACCTTTGTTGTTTAACTTCTCCTGGGATCGTTGCCTTTTCCCTTTTATCTAACTGTGGAATTCAGGGCTTCGGTTTCTAAGTGGAGCTTGTCAGGGAGGAATTGTTTGGAGCAGGTCTCCCTTCCCTGCTGTGGGAATCCTAGCAGATGGCAGGTGCAGCCCGAGAGGAGTGAGGTGGCACAGCGCTAGGCACCGGTCTGGGCTCTGCTCGTAGTGTCTCCTGCAGTTGGCTGGGAGATGCCTGGGTGCTGGAAGCTGGCAGGCAAAACTCCAAACAGTGACCCTGTGGACTTTCAGGGACATGCTGCCGCAGACATCTATTCTTGGCTGGGGCAATTAGCTTCAAAGTGGAAAGTGAGCAGGAAGAGAACAGGGCCTTCACACAGGGAGGGACATGACCGATGTGCCTTTGGTACAGTTTTCAGCTGCAGGAGAGGGAAGGCAGCTAATTAGATGAGCTAATACTACCTGGAGATTTCAGCTGATTCAGGTGGGGATGGAAAGAATCATAGCGCAATTTTATTGCATTGGTTTTGAGGCAGCCATTTCGACCTAGGTATGACAAAAAGAAAAAGTGTTTTTTTGTTACAAATAATGTGCTTATCAGTCATTGCTGACCCTGATCCTGAACTACATCCTTACCTACTGAATAAAGCTCAGGGGTGACTTAAGCCAAGCAGGGGAAAAGGGCGTGAAGGGCATCAGGGATAGGGTGAGGTTTTTTGAGCATAATAGCTGGTAATAAAATAAATGTTGAAAACGTATAGACATAAAGTTAGCTATGTAAATATTTTCCTGTGTCAACTAGCCATTTCAAACATAGTTTCGTGGATGCGCATGAAGCTGAGCAATCCCTTGGCCAGCATAGAAAAGGGAGAAGGGACTAAAACTATATCCATCTGATAGAAACCCCAAGCTTCTGTCGACAAGCGGGGAGAGGAGGAAGGCCTCTGGGGCAGAACAGGCTCTTGAGGGGAATATAGCCTCAAGATGTTACCTCCATTGTCTACGGCCATGCCACCCTGAACATGCCTGCTCTCATCTGATCTCGGAAGCTAAGCAGTCGAGCCTGGTTAGTACTTGGATGGGAGACCACCTAGGAAGACCAAGTGTAAAAAAAAAAGATGTTACCTCTCAGCTTTTCCAGAGTACCCAGCTGATCTTTAGGGGATGGGAGAAATAAAACCCCATCTTGCATTTTATTCAGCACAGGCTGTTTTCCTCCTGTGGACACTCTTATAAGTAAGCCCAGTCATTCCAGTAACTCTAATGACCACCCATTACTCACGTTTCCCACCTCTGTTTCTGGCCCCACCTCTTGAGATCAAGACCAGGAGAGATATGAACCTGACATGCACCCATTTAATTACCCACAAACCCCCTCCCAGGGTCTGCTTCTCCTGTATCCGTCCTGGGAATATTTGCTGCCACCTTAGGTCTTCTCACCCCTGCACCCAATTATTGTGCTTTCATTCATTCATTCATTATTCATTCATTCATTCATTCCTTTATTGCCATGTCTAAACTTTTTCTAAATGTTACACCTGATATTTTGCTGATTGAAAAACTTTTAAATCTGCTTTACCTTTCTCTAATCTGCTCCTTTCTCTCCTTACCTGAACTATTGCAATGTCGTGCCTAGTCTTTTCGTCTCTGTTACTTCCCACTCTGACCCTTCTCTGGTTGATTGGTGGTTTTTAATGTTCATGCTCCTTAATTTCTGGAGATGAAATCCCAAGGGACTTAGTTTGGAATACAGAACCCTTAACAGTCTAATGTCAACCTCATTTCCATACATCCCTCTTCTTCCAACTTACATCGCACTCTGCTCAGGCCATTTACTGTTTCCCGGTCAGGCCAGCCTTTGCTGATTCTCCACTCTTCCGCTTGGTGAAATTCTACCTGCCTGTTCTGATTTCTGTCAATTTGACCGTGGATTCTTTTCTGACTCCCTCCCCCCACCACCACCATTAGAAACATTATTCCTTCCCTTCTCTGGGCTGCAGAGTCCTTACTTGGTTCCTTTTCAGGCCTTAATGTGTGGCGTTATAGGCCCCTCTCGCCATCCTCTCATGGAGAGACAGGAGCCGTGTGAGAATGGGCTGGGCTCTCCACTGGTGCTTCCCAAAGTGTGTCTTAGACACTGCTTCTACTGGGTCTTAGTCAATTCTTATATATGCTTACAGTGTTATAAATGCTGTTATAAATACCTGGCATGTAGGCAGGCAATGTTATCATATCTTGTTGATGGGGAAACTAACAACTAAGAAGTGGCAGAGCCAGCTAGGACTCACCTGCAAGCAGTGTTGTTCCAAAGGCCAGGCTCTTAGCCACCACACTGTATTGTCCCTTAGGTTAATAGGTACTATATAATACAAAGTTCAACAGCAAATGTCATTGTAACTGGGTTAAACAAAGTTAATAGGCGGATCTTCACTGCTGGGGAGTTTGGAGACGGCTCCGAGCCTTTCATATGTTAACGTACATTGTGAATTTCCAAAAAAAAAAGGAGGCTATAGTTAAATATAGTTAAAGCATTTTTCATACCTTCTTGGCTATTTTTTCCATAGCTTATCTTGCAGGTTAATATCTGTGAAATATAATTTGGAAAACATTGCTTTGGATCAGTGTTTTCAAATTCATACTACCCTATAAGTTAATAAATTATCCAGAGTTTAAAGTGGACAGTTATAATTGTATATCTGTGTATTATATTTATCACATCCCCCCGTGCCCCAGTTTTGAGATATCATTGACATACATCATTGTATAAGTTTAAAGTGCACAGCGTAATGGTTTGACTTACATATATTGTGAAATGATTACTGCAGTAAGTTTAGTTAGCATCCATCATCTCATAGATAACAAAAAGGAAAAAAACCAATTTTTTGTAATGAGACCTCTTAGGATTTACTCTCAACAGTTTTCATAGATATGGTAAAGCAGCGTCAGAGTCATGTACATTACAGCAGGCCCTTGAATAATACACTTTCAGTGTCATTTTGTTATAATGTTGATGAGATGCCCGAGTAACTTAACTCTTGTTCATATCAGTTAGCCTACTGAAATTGGTTTCATTATGTGTCTTTCACTTAAAGTTGTGGAACCTGTTGACAGTAAGTGAAGACTTACTGTACATCCATAGAACTTTTTTATAACTTTAAGTTTGTACCTTTTGACTACCTCCCTCCAGCCCCTCCCCTCAACCACTGCCTCTAGTAACCACAAATCTAATCTCTCTTGAGTTTGTTGCTTGGCTTTTTGAGGGTTGGTGGGTAATTATACATATAAGTGAGATCATACAGTTTTTGTTTTTCTCTGACTTATTTCACTTAGCATAATGCCTTCAGGGTCCATCTGTGTTCTTGCAAATGGCAGAATTTCCTGTTTCTATGGCTGAATAATATTCCATTGTATTTATGCTCCACATCTTTTTTGTCCGTTCATCTATCGATGGATTCTTAGGTTGCTTCCATATGTCGGCTATTGTAAATAATGCTGCAGTGAACATAGGGGTACATATATCTTTTCAAATTAGTGTTTTGGATTTCTTTGGATAAATATCCAGCAGTGGAATTGCTGGGTCATACGGTCGTTCTATTTTTAATTTTTTGAGGAACCTCCAGACTGTTTTTCATAGGGGCTGTACCAGTTTGCAATTCCACCAATAGGGAACCCCTATGACGGTGAGGGTTCTCTTTTCCCCACACCCTCAACAACACTGTTGTTTCTTGATTTACTGATGATGGCCATTCTGACAGGTGTGAGGTGGTGTCTCATTGTGATTTTGATTTGCATTTCCCTGATGATTAGTTATGTTGAGCATCTTTTCATATGTCTGTTGACCATCTGCATGTCCTTTTTGGAGAAGCGTCTATTCAGGTCGTTTGCCCATTTTTTAATTGGATTGCTTGTGTGTGGTTTTTTTTTTTTTGGTATTGTTATATGAGTTCCTTATATATGTTGGGCATTAACCCCTTATGAGATGTATCATTGGCAAATATGTTTCCCCATTCAGTAGATTGTCTGTTCTTTTTGTTGATAGTTTCTTTTGCTATGCAAATCTTTTTAGTTTGATGTCATCCCATTTGTTTATTTTTACTTTGTTTCCCTTGCCCGAGGAGACTCCATAAAAGTATCAGTAAGAACAATGTAAGAGGGTTTACTGCCTTTGTTTTCTTCCTGGAGTTTTATGGTTTCGGCACTTAGCGCTTATTCTATATGTTGTAGGAAAGTGATCCAGTTTCATTTTTTTTTTAAATGTATCTGTCCAGTATTTCCAGCACCATTCATTAAAAAGATTGTCTTTACCTCACTGTATAGTCTTGTCTCCTTTGTCATAGATTAATTGACCATATAAATGGGTGGGTTTATTTTTGGTTTATCTATTATGTTCCATTGATCTATATGTCTCTTTTTATGCCAGTATCATACTGTTTTGATTATTATAGCCTTGTAGTGTAGTTTGTTATCAGGTAGCATGATACCTCCAACTTTGTTCTTCTTTCTCAAGATTGCTGTGGCTATACAGGGTCTCTCATGGTTCCATATACATTTTAGGATTATTTGTTTGAGTTCTGTGAAAAATGTCATTGATATCTTTTAGGGATTGAATTGACTCTATAGATTGCTTTGAGTAGTATGGACATTTTAACAATGTTAATTCTTCCTATTCATGAACACAGATATCCTTCCATTTATTTGTACCTTCTTTAGTTTCTTTCTTCAATGTCATAGTTTTCTGAGGTCTTTCACCTCTTTGGTTAAATTTATACCTAGGTATTTTAGTCTTTTTGATGCAATCGTAAATGGGATTGTTTTCTTAATTTCTCTGATAGTTCATTGTTGGTATGTAAAATGTAACCTATTTCTGAATATTAAATTTGTATCCTGCTACTTTGCTGAATTCATTTATTAGTTCTAATAGTGTTTTGGTGGATTCTTTAGGGTTCTCTCTATATAGTATTATGTCATCTTCAAATGAGAGTTTTACTTCTTTTCCAGTTTTGATGCATTTATTTCCTTTTCTTGTTTAATTGCTGTAAGTAGGACTTTCAGTACTGTCTTGAATAAAAGTGGTGAAAGTGGACATCTTTGTTATGTTCCCCATCTTAAAAAAAAAAGCTTTCAGCTTTTCACCATTGAGTATGATGTTAGCTGTGGGTTTGTCATAGATGGCCCATGTTATGTTGAGGTATATTCCCTCTATTCCCACTTTGCTGAGAGTTTTTATCATAAATGGATGTTGAATTTTGTCAAATGCTTTTTCTGCATTTATTGATATGATCATGATTTTTATCCTTCATTTTGTTTCTGTGGCATATCACATTAATTGATTTGCAGATATTGAACTATCTTTACCTTCCAGGAATAAATCCTACTTGATTATGGTGTATGACTTTTTTAATATATTGCTGTATTTGGTTTGCTAATATTTTGTTGAGGATTTTTGTGTCTGTGTTCATCAAAAATTACAGAGATATTGGCCTGTAGTTTTTTTATTTTTGCAATGTCTTTGTCTGGTTTTGGAATCAGGGTAATGCTGGCCTTGTAAAATAAGTTTGGGACCTTTTCTCCTCTGCAGTTGTTTGGGATATTTGAGAAGAATTGGTATTAACTCTTTTCTGAATATTTGGTAAAATTCACCTGTGAAGTCATCTGGTCTAGGACTTTTGTTTGTTGGGAGTTTTTTGATTGCCGATTTGATTTCGTTAATAGTTATTGGTCTGTTCAGATTTTCTGTTTCTTCTTGATTCAGTCTTGGAAGAGTGTATGTTTATAAAATTTATCGATATCTTCTAAGTTGTTCAATTTGTTGGCATATAATTGTAGTATTTTCTTATAATCCTTTATATTTCTTTGGTGGTGTTTGTCACTTTTCCTCTTTCATTTCCTTCCTTCCTCCCTTCGTCCCTCCCTTCCTTCCTCCCTCCCTCCGTCTCTCTCTCCCTCCCTCTCTCCCTCTTGAGCCCCTCTCTTTTTCTCTTGATGAGTTTGGCTAAAGGTTTATCAATTTTGTTTATGTTTTCAAAGAACAAGCTCTTGGTTTTATCTTTTTTGTTATTTTAGATTTTATTTTATTTATAACTATTCTGTTTATTATTTCCTTCCTTCTACTCTGGGCTTTGTTTGTTGTTCTTTTTCTAGTTCCTTTAGGTGTAAAGGTATATTATTTGCACTTTTTCTTTATTTCGAGGAAGGCCTGTATTGCTATGAATTTCCTTCTTAGAACTGCTTTGGATATGCCCATAGACTTTGGGTGGTTGTGTTTTCATTTGCATTTTTCCTAAGGTATCTTTTGATTTCTTCCTTGATCTCATTATTAACCTATTCATTGTTTAGTAGCATGTTATTTAGCCTCCATGTGTTC
>NW_011888830.1:2997161-3002546 GCF_000151845.1 Pteropus vampyrus
CATTGATGTCAGTGGGGTGTTAAAGTCCCCTACATTGACCGTATTACTGTTCATCTCTCCTTTTATGTCTGTCAGTATTTGCTTTATATACATAGGTGCTCCAGTGTTGGATGCAAAGATGTTTATGAAAATTACATCCTCTTGTTGGATTGATCCCTTTATCATTATGAAATGCCCTTCTGTGTCTCTCATTACAGCCTTTGTTTCAAAGTCTATTTTGTCTGATACAAATATTGGTATCCTGGCTTTTTTTCTATTTCTATTTGCATGAAATACCTTTTCCTATCCCTTTACTTTCAGTCTGTGTATATGTTTTTATATAAAGTGGGTCTCTCGTATATAATCTTTTTTTAAATAAAAATTTTTTTAAATCCAATTCAGCCACACTGTGACTTTTGATTGGAACATTTAGTCCACTTACATTTAAAGTAATTACTGACAGATATATAGTTATTGCCATTTTATTGTTTTCTGATTGTTTTGTAGTTCCTTTTTGCTCTCATCTCTTGTGTGTTGATGACTTTCTGTAGTATTATGTTCGGATTCCTTTCTTTTTATTTCTTGTATATCTCTTCTAGGTTTTTGGTTTGTGGTTACTATGTGCTTTATATATATCAAGCTCTGTTTATAGCAGTCTGTTTTAAATTGATAGTTGCTTAAATTCAAACACATTCTAATATTGCTAAAGGTTTTACTCACCTACTCCTTGTTTCTGTTTTTGTCTTTTTTTTTTTTTTTACTTTTTGTGTGTGTTTGCATATCTCTTTATTGTAATTACAAATGACCTTCCTTTTGTCGTTTAACCTTTGTAGCAGCTTTATAGTTGGTTGATCCACTGCTTTTACTGTTTTTCTTTGTCAGTAAGAATTTTTTCTTGTATTTTCTTATATTTTTGACCTTTTCCATTTAAAGTCTTTTTAACATTTTTGTAATACTGGTTTAGTGGCGATGAAATCCGTTAGTTTTTTCTTGTGTAGGAAATGCTCTCTTCTTTGATTCTAAATGATAGTCTCGCTGGGTAGAGTAATCTTGGTATTAGATTCTTGCTTTTCATCACTTCGAATATTTCATGCCTCTCCTTTCTGGCCTGTAAAGTTTCTGTAGAGCAATCAGCAGATAGTTTTGCAGGACCTCTCTTGTAAGTAACTGCTTTTCCTCTTGCTATTTTTAAGATTCTCTGTTTGTCTTTCACCTTTGGCATTTTAATTATGATGTGTCTTAGTGTGAAGAGGATTCATCTTTGATGAATCTTCTTTGGGTTCATCTTGTTTGGGACTCTCTGCCCTTTCTGTACTTGTGTGTCTTTATTTTCAGTCATTACTTTTTCGAATAGGGTTTTCAATCCCTTGCTCGCTCTCTTCTCCTTCTGGTACCCCTATGATGGGAATTTTGGTATGCTTGATATTGTCCCAGAGGTCCATTAAATTAACCTCATTTTTAAAATTCTTTTTTCTTTTTGCTGTTCTGATTGGATGTTTTCTGCTATCTTGTCTTCCAGATTGCTGATTTGATCCTTTGCTTCATCTAAATTGCTGTTGATTTTCTCTAATGTATTCTTCACTTATTGTGTTCTTCAGTTCTGATTTTTTTTCCATCTCCTTTTTATGTTCTCTGTTCTTTGTTGAAGTTATCACTGAGTTCATATATTCATCTCTCGAGTTTATTGAGAATCCTTGCAACCAGTGTTTTGAAATTTATATCTCTTAGATTGCTTGTCTCCATTTTATTTATTTTTCTGGAGTTTTGTCCTGTTCTTTCATATGAGACATGTTTCTTTGTCTCCTCATTATGGCTGACTTCTTGTGTTTGTTTCTATGTATTAGGTACATCTGCTATATTTCTGTCTTGACAGAGTGGCTTTATGTAAAAGATGTCCTGTGTGGCTCAGTGATGCAGTCTCTCTGGCCACTTGCCAGGTGCTCCGGGGCTGTCTCTTGTGCGGATTGAGTGTGCCCTCTGGTAGTTGGGCCTTGTTTGCTACTGGCATATCGGTGGGGTTGACCTTCAGGCTGACCGGCTGTAAGGGCAAAATGTGACTACCAGATGAGCTGTTGCCCTGCACTACTTATTGAAGAGACCGTCTTTTCCCTACTGAGTATTCTTATCTCCCTTGTCAAATTTTAGTTGACTATATATGCTTGGGTTTATTTCTGGGTTCTCGATTCTAGTCTATTGGTCTGTTTGTCTCTATGAAATACCATACTGTTTTGATTACAATAGCTTTATAGTATAGCTCGAAATTAGAAAGTACGATGCTTCCCATTTTGTTCTTCTTTTTCGGGATGACTTTGGCTATTTGGTATCTTTTGTCATTCCATATAAATTTTAGGATTGTTTTTCCTACTTCTTTAAAAAATGCCATTGGAAACTTGATAGGGATTGCATCAAAACTGTGGCTTTGGTAGTATTGATGTTTTAGCAATATTAGTACTTATAATTAATTAACAGGATGCTTTTCCATTTATTTTTGTCTTCAATTTCTTTTATCAGCGTCTTGTAGTTTTTAGAATAGAGAGCTTTAATGTCCTTGGTTAAGTGTTTTTGATGCTACTGTAAATGTGATTGTTTTATATCTTTTTCAGATGTTTCATTGTTAGTGTATAGGAAAGCTACTGATTTTTACATGTTAATTTTGTATCCTGCAACTTTATTGAATTCGTTGATTAGATATAACAGTTCTTTGGTGGAGTGTAGGATTTTATACATATTAAATTAGGTGATCTGCAGATAGAGGCAATTATATAGTTGACCCTTGAATAACATGGGGATTAGGGGTACCAACCTCCTGTGCCGTCGGAAACCCACAAATAACTTCTGACTTCCCAAAAACTTAACTACTAATAGCCTATTCTCGACCAGAAGCCTTATAAATAATATAGTCAGTTAACAAATATTTTGTATATGTATTATATACTGTATTCTTGGAGTAAAGTAAGCTAAGGAAAATAAAATGTTATTAAGAAAATCATAAGGAAGAGAAAATATATTTACTATGTTTATTGGTACCATAAGTTTACATCATCTGTTTACAAGTTGAAACCCATATTGTTCAAGGGTCAACTGTACCTCTTCCTTTCCAATTTTAATGCCTTTTGTTTTTCTTGCTTCATTGTTTTGGCAGGATCCTTTAGTACCATGTGGAAAAGGAGTGCTGAGAATGGGCACCCTCATCTCGTTACTGATCTTAAAGGAAAAGCTTTCAACCTTTCCACTGAAGATGATGTTAGCTGTGGTTTTATCAAATATGGCCTTTGTTATGTTACTTCCATACTTAATTTGTTAAGAGGTTTTTTTTTTTTTTTACCATGAACAGATGTTGAATTTTGTCACATGCTTTTTCTGCATCTTTTGAGATGATCGCGTGATTTTTTTCATTCTGTTAAGGTGATTTATTATATTGATAGATTTGTGTATGCCAAGACACCCTTGCGTCTCAGACGTAAACCCTGCCTGATCTTGGTGAATGATCCTTTTACTGTGCTGCTAAATATGGTTTGCTATTTTTTTTTTTTTTGAGACTATTTACAACTATATTCATCAGGAATATTGGTATAGTTTTCTGGTAGTGTTTCTTTTATGGCTGTGGTATCAGGGTAATGCTGGCTTTGTAGAATGAGTTTGGGAGTGTTCCTTCCTCTTTGGTATTTTGCAAGACTTTGAGAAGGATTGGCATTAATTCTTTAAATGGTAAAATTCATCTTTGAAGCCATCTGGTCCTGGGCTTTTCTTTGTTGGAAGATTTTTGATTATAGATTCAGTCTCCTTGCTAGTTATTGGTCTGTTCAGACTTGTTATTTTTTCCTGATCCAGTCTTAGCAGTTTACATGTTTCTAAGAATGTTTTGTTATTCTAGGTTGTCCAGTTCATTGCATATAGTTAGTTATCTCTGTAGTAACAGTGTAATATTTCATTTTTTATTTATAATTTTGTTGAGTTGGGTCCTCTGTTTTCATGGTTAGTCTAGCTAAAGGTTTGTCAGTTTTGTTTATCATTTCCATGAACTAGCTCTTAGTTTGGTTAATCTTTTCTGTTGTTTTCCTGTTCTCTATTTTATTTCTCTGTTCTTATCTTTATTATTTCTTCTGCTAACTTTAGACTCAGTCTGGTCTTTTCCTAGTTTTTTAAAGCATAGAGGTAAGTGGTCTATTTGGGATCTTTTTTGCTTCTTGATGTAGGCATTTATTGCTATCACTTTGCCTCTTAGAACTGTTTTTGCTAGATCTCATAAGTGTTGTTATGTTGTGTTCCCACTTTCATTTGTCTCCAGATACTTTTTTATTGCTTCTTTAAATTTTTCTTTGATCCATTGGTCATTCAGGAGAGCGTTAATTCTCATGTATTCATGAATTTTCCAGTTTTCCTCTTGTCACTGATTTCTAGTTTCATACCATTGCAGTCAGAGAAGATGCTTGATATGATTTCAGTCTTCCTGAATCTGCTAAGACTTGTTTTGTGGCCTAACATGGTCTATCCTAGAAAATGTTCCATGTGCATTTGAGAAGAATGTGTATCCTGTTGTGGATGGATAAAATGCTCTGTATGTGTCTGTTAGGGCCACTTGGTCTATAGTGTTATTCAAATACGCTGTTTTCTTATTGATTCTCTGGTTCGATCCATCTACCTATTGCTGAGAGTGGGGTTATTAAAGTCCTCTTTTCTTTTTCCCCCTCTGACTGGATAATTGTTAATATCCTGTCTTCCAGGTTGCTGATTCTTTTCTTCTGCATGGTCAAGTCTGATTTTTAAGCTCTGTATTGAATTCTTCAATTATTATATTTTTCTGCTCCAGGATTTTTATTTTTTGGTGATTTCTTACTTTGTTGAACTTCTCATTTTGTTCAGGCATTGTTTTCCCGATTTCATTTAGTTGTCTCTTCTCGTAGTTCATTAAACTTCTTTAAGAGGGTTCTACTGAATTCTTTGTCTGACAGTCCATAGATCTCTGTTTCTTTAGGGTCGGTTATAAGAGCTTTATTAATTTCCTTTGTTGGTGTCATATGTACCTCATTTTTTGTGACCCTTGATTCTTTACATTGGTGTGTGCACATTTACGTAAGTGGTCTCATATTCCACATTCTGCAGGTTCGTTTTGGCAGAGTTTTTCACCAGTCATCTCAGTTTGGGTTCCTGTACGTGTCTGCTAGTAATGTCCTTGGACAGGTGGGGCATGCTGTTGATGCAGGACAGGGTAAATCTCCCCGAGTAGGGGAGAGACCAAGCCTTGCACTGAGAGAAGAAGATGGTTCTTTGGTGGAGAGCGTAGAGAGAATTCAACACACACGCCAAAGTTAGAGTCAGAAGGAAAGTTTATTAGGGAAGGGGTCACACTCCACAAAGTGTGGTCTCCTCTCATCTAAGAGAGACATAGTAAAGAGTATTGAGTGA
>NW_011888830.1:3002596-3005498 GCF_000151845.1 Pteropus vampyrus
ATTCTTTACATTGGTGTGTGCACATTTACGTAAGTGGTCTCATATTCCACATTCTGCAGGTTCGTTTTGGCAGAGTTTTTCACCAGTCATCTCAGTTTGGGTTCCTGTATGTGTCTGCTAGTAATGTCCTTGGACAGGTGGGGCATGCTGTTGATGCAGGACAGGGTAAATCCCCCCGAGTAGGGGAGAGACCAAGCCTTGCACTGAGAGAAGAAGATGGTTCTTTGGTGGAGAGCATAGAGAGAATTCAACACACACGCCAGAGTCAGAAGGAAAGTTTATTAGGGAAGGGGTCACACTCCACAAAGTGTGGTCTCCTCTCATCTAAGAGAGACATAGTAAAGAGTATTGAGTGAAAGACAGAGGGACCCTGAGCATTTGGGGGGAATTCAGTTTATATGTTACTCTTTAGTTCCCGTGAGTTACAGTTTAAAGACTTTATTTACTCATAGCCTTTGATGTGGCCATACAGTGAGGAAGGGGAAGGGGAAGAGTATGTAGCTTGAGAAGGTAAGAATATGTAGCTCGAAAGGCCTGCTGGCAGTTCCCAGCCTTTAATCCATAGGTTCCCTGTAGTTTGAATGATTTTATTTGTGTGGGGTGCCACTTAAAGACTCTATTGTTCCTGTTGGCCTTTCCACCGAGTGTGGGAGAGTGGGTTGGAAGCCATCCCTGCCGAAATCTCCCTTCGTTCTGCAGGTGTCCTCCCGGCCTGGCTGCAGGGCCGATCAGCACACTGCAGTCTCCTAACGTAGCTCGATTAACATTTTCGCTCTCTTGCCTCCTCCCTACATTTCTATTAGGGTCTGTTTTGGGGGGAGACAATTCTTTGAGCTCTGAGGTCAGGAGTAGAGGGTGCCACTGGCTGGGAACAGCTGGGTAGGACAGCTGGCTTGGCTTCCTGGCCACAGGAAGCTGTAAGATGGGCTCTGCAGTTGCCTGTATTCTCTGGTCAGGTGTACTGGACAGTTGGGACTGGCTACTATCCCAGCAGCAGATGGGGCTGTGAATTTGCCTCCCTGCTGTTTGGGATCTCGAATCAGGCAAAGGCGTGCACTGGATATCCTGGTCAGATGAGGGTGTTGGTTTTGCGCTTCAGACAAGGAAAGCTGTCGGCTCTGCTCTCTGTTAAAGTGCCACCGTAAGCAGGGCTGTTGGGTGGACTACACACTTCCTGTGTGTGCTGTATTCAGCAGTGAGACTACGAATTAGTTCCCCGCCTGGGCACAACAGGAGAAGCAGCTCCAAGGCCACCAAGGCTCTGTGTTCGTGGTCTTGACTCAGGCCCTCCATGCCCAGGCTCCCTGGCCGAACAGGGCCTCTGGCTTTACAGTTGTGCCCACCTGTCTCCGCTCAAACATTGCTACATTATGCAGTGGCTTCCAGGTGTTCTCTCCAGCTCTTCCTGTCAGGTGGGGCCATGACTCAGCTCTTCTGCCTGGACCGGCCAGGGAGGGCCCATTTGAGGCACCTCCCAAATTTCCTGAATAGGCTTTTTGGTCCAGAGGGGCTGGGAGCCATACTCCCTAGTGGGTGAGGCCAACTCAGCTCTTCTCTCTGGGCGTGGGCAGACCAGGCTCCACGGCCGGCACCACTCCTCATCTGAAAGCCTGAGTCAGTGAGACCTGAACCCTGCTGACTTCTTTGGTCAGACGGTGCCACCAACTTGGTTTGCAAATGAGCAAAGCTGCTGGTTGGGACTCCTGTCTGGGTCTGCAGGAGGAACTCTGCCTGCCAGGATGCTGGTTGCTGGAAGCCCCTCCCTCCCTCCCTCTGTCACAATCAGAATCCTCTGCTGTCCCCAGGAGCCGAAACCAGAGTAGGGACTCCCACAAAGTGACAGTGCTGGTGGGGGGCGGGGTTGGATGTCACCCCTGGGCTCTCTTTTCTCCTGTAGGAACTGTAGGCTTGGGAGGCCCCTCTGTGGTGTGAGTGTGCAGCTGCCCTCATGCTTCTCGTGCATTCTGTGGCACAGGTGGTGCTTCAGCCTCACGCTGTGTTCTGGGATTCTCTCGGTGGTGTTTTGTCCATGAAGAGTTGTTAGTTTTTCTTGTGACGCGGAGCAGAGTCAGGAACAATCCTTGTCACCGTCTCGGCGATGCTGCTCTTATCACATCCTTCAATGACAGAATCCACAGTATTTCTTTTGGTTTGTTCTAGCCAACCTGAGAGGGGTGTCTTCCTCACCTCTTCCTCAGGGGCAGCGGGGCCGGACTGGGGCTCTCCTGCCCTGACACCTGCTCTGCAGAGGGCGGGATACCAAGGGAACCTTGCAGGTATCACCAGCATTTTACCGTGAAGGGCTAAAATTGATACTAGGAACAGGTGTCTAGCTCTGTAGGAGAAACTGAATGGGATGCCTGGATGGAGAAGACACAGTCACAGTGGGAGGGGAAGGTGGGCAGAGTGGGAACTGGATGGAGAGCAGGGTTGTGGGCTTGGGGTCTTGGAGCTACAGGTATGGATGGGGACTGTGCCATCAGTTCTGGAGGACATCCCTTCATGCTGTACCCCTGCACCCCCATTCTCAGAGGCTGTCTCCGCTGTCCGGTCTCCTCACAGCCTCACTGTACGCCGTGATGGGAAGGCCCTCATTTGTTCAGGTCATAGGTTTTAAAGGGTGAAGTTCTTGGGCGGAATGCATTCTGTAGGCTCGTGAGAATGTGCCATATAGTTGGCCAGCTGGGAGACTTGCCTCTTGAGAACGCAGGGCTGCGTTGCTCAGCTCCGCCCTTGGGGGAGACATTGGTGTCGAGAAGAGCCAGCTCCCCTGCCCCCATCACCCATTACATTTCATTCTCCCCTAAGACAGACCTTTAAGCTCTAGCCAGGGAGACACTGTGTCTGGGTAGCACTGAGCTCAGCTAAGGACTAGGAAGTTGCAAAGAGCTGCCATCTCTTT
>NW_011888830.1:3005548-3010591 GCF_000151845.1 Pteropus vampyrus
CTGTAGGAGAAACTGAATGGGATGCCTGGATGGAGAAGACACAGTCACAGTGGGAGGGGAAGGTGGGCAGAGTGGGAACTGGATGGAGAGCAGGGTTGTGGGCTTGGGGCCTTGGAGCTACAGGTATGGATGGGGACTGTGCCATCAGTTCTGGAGGACATCCCTTCATGCTGTACCCCTGCACCCCCATTCTCAGAGGCTGTCTCCGCTGTCCGGTCTCCTCACAGCCTCACTGTACGCCGTGATGGGAAGGCCCTCATTTGTTCAGGTCATAGGTTTTAAAGGGTGAAGTTCTTGGGCGGAATGCATTCTGCAGGCTCGTGAGAATGTGCCATATAGTTGGCCAGCTGGGAGACTTGCCTCTTGAGAATGCAGGGCTGCGTTGCTCAGCTCCGCCCTTGGGGGAGACATTGGTGTCGAGAAGAGCCAGCTCCCCTGCCCCCATCACCCATTACGTTTCATTCTCCCCTAGGACAGACCTTTAAGCTCTAGCCAGGGAGACACTGTGTCTGGGTAGCACTGAGCTCAGCTAAGGACTAGGAAGTTGCAAAGAGCTGCCATCTCTTTGCGGATCCTCAGTATGTAAACCCGTGTGGGCACCGTGGTGATATCATGTTTGCTGTGGGGACAGAGGGATTATGTCTAGGCCATCCACTCTTACTGGTTTGAAGGGTTTCTTCTTCTTTGGCAGATGTACTAATTATGGCAAACTCCTGGAGGCAGGATCAGGTTATTACTTATTACTTCCCTTCGCACTCCCAGCCCCTGTAGAGTGCCTTGCATGCAGTAGCTGCTGATGCCCATCTCTTGAACAAGTGAATGATGAGTGGGTTATGCACTGTCTCTATGGTAGCTGTTGACAAGTTGCTTTTTGCCTTTGCGAGGCTGTTTAATGACTCAGTTGTACTCTTCTGCTGGTGGGCTGATCTGGGCCCTATCCTGCTCCCAGCGCTAACTTGGCGAGTTGAATAGTGGCTGCAACTGGGAGAAGGTGAAAGGGAGTTAACTTGCTTCTACATTGTGCTTTAGAATCAGGTGCTTTTTCATAGTTTTCTGTTGATTTGTATTCAGTTCTGTGGCTTCTCTGATCTCATAGATGTTAAACATCTATCTAAGGACAGTTTTTAGCTATAAAACTTTCCTGAGAGGGTACAAAATCTATCTTAAAAAGATGACGGTACACCGAAGGCAGCTCAATTTAATTGCAGGCCTTCCATTCGTGGCTCAGTAGGTGATTAGCTCTGTGGCAACAAGGCAGAACCCTCATTTTTGGGACTCACAAGCAGACGAGTGTTCTTCATCTCCACTGTGTTCCAGGTCTCCTGTAGTGGCTCCTCACTTTCGGCTCGTATTTCCACCATCCTCAGCCCATAGCATAATCAGGTCTCTGCACAGATTTCTGAAGTTGCCCATCTAATAAGGCACGCTTTTTCTTGAGCCCCAGTAAGGTTACCTGCCTTGTTCATCCAGCCACCATCCACCCATCCAACTACTGTCCACCCATCCACCATTTTGAACACTGATTGTATTGCAGGCACCATGGGACGCTGGGAGTACAGGGATGAATGAGACGTAGTCGCTTCCTTCAAAGAGCTCACATTCTAGGGCTCGGGAGACAGACATAAGCAACATGTAAACAGAGCACAATAAATAGTGAAGGTTATGATGCATCGCAGACAGAACGGTGAGAATGTGGGAGGGGCAGAGAGACAAGGGAAGGAGAGAATGATTCCAAAGAATAAATATTTGTCACAAAGCTTAGATCATGGCGAACTTCTCTGAGACCCTCTTTTAAAGCAGCTGTTTTTAATCTTTGTGCTTTTAGTAGCAAAATTGTTTTTCTAGAGTCTACATGGACCATTGGTTAAATTGGGGGTGGGGTGAGGATGGGGTGGTGGTCTAGACAGCTCGCTGCTTGGCTGTTTGCAGGCCTTTGAGCTCTGACCACTATCTTTCCCAGGATGGTCGCTGCTGAGGACACAGCTCTGCCTAGGAAGGGCATGGAACCTACAGGCTCGGACAGGCAGCTCCCCAGGTGATTTTGTCATTCCCACCTAGAACCCAGACACAGCTAGGCGTTTCTTTTGGGGGAGAGATACCTAAGTATGAAACTTTGAGGTAGGAAGTGAGGATTCGGTTTCCGTCTCAGTGAGTGGCGTTGGTTGTTGGTGCTGACTTGGGGCAGGACCGTGCGGGCGTGCTAGCCTATAGGGTGGGCATGTCTCCAGGCTGTGGTTTCTCATGGGGGATTAGCTTGTTCTGGAACTTGTCAGTGCAGAGATCTGCTGGAGGAGTTGTGATTTCTGGTCAGACTTTGTCCATAGTTCTCCAAGGAGCCAAGGGAGACAGGGATGGCTGAGAGGACACCTGGCAGGAGAAAGTAATGCGCCAGGCCAGAAGAGGGAGACTCAGCTGACCATGTCAGCAGTCACTGCCACTGCTACCGACTGGTAACTGTGCCGAGTACTTATAGCGTGATAACCTGGTCCAGGTGCTCTGTGTGCGTGGGCTTAGTTAATCTTCATGACAACCCTGTGCAGTAGGTGTTATGTTTAGCCCCCATTTTGCCAGTGAGGAAGTTAAGGCACAGAACGGTTACGTGGGCATTAGCAGTAGAGCAGGCATCCAGACCGAGGCAGTGTGGCCCACTGAAGAACGCTGCTAGGTGCCTTCTATATCTTAGCTCCAGCCTCTTGATAGAAGCATCATTGTGTCTCACAACTGGAGATTCTTATTTGGGATTTCAGTTGCAGAACACAATATGTTTGTTATGTTTATGTATTTAACATATGACATCTTTAATATGCATTTATATATTTTTATTTAAAATACCCTCTGAATGTAGGCAGGTGGAAGCTGGTTCAGGGCTGCTTTGCTGCTCTGTAGAGAAGGGTTAGAGGAAGCGTAGCATTCTCCCCAGAGCAGCTCCCGTCTGACGGGCCAAGCCACCCTCTGAGCTGGGTCTACCATCACGTGGCTCCCAGCTGATGAAGTCAGTGGTGGGGGATGAATGAATAGGGGCTGCAGACTGCGAGGGGAATACGTTGGTTTTCATTCTTCCCTGACTGAGGCTCAGAGCCCTCCTACCCATTATTGCCTTGGATGTGTTCTTTTTATAAAAGAAGATGCTTTCTAGCTATGGGACTGATGCTCAAGGCAAGACTTTGAAAAGCTACTTCCTAGGGCACCTCCATTTGCAGCCAACTCCTTGCCACTCGAGCCCAGTGTGTGTCGATCAGTGGCTTTCAAATTGTTAAACTTAAAAAATGAAACAAACAGAACCTGTCCCTTCAACCCCCAGCTGCATGGCTCCGGCAAATGCAGTGTGTCTGGACCCGCTGATTTCGCTACCGTTGGCTCTTTCTCTGAGCCCTGCTTTTACTAGTTTTTGTTGACAAACTTGTGAGGAGGGGGTTTGGGGTGGGAGCGGGCAGAGACTGGATGTTTCTGTGTATTTTCATTAACCGTGCTTCCTCTGTCCCTCATTATCAGGGATGACTAAGATTTGTTTTATGAAGGATTAGGTTGCCTGTGCCATTTTGCAAGAAGTTTAGGAGTTTTTTCTTAGAATCAAACATTAAGCAAGAAAAACAAATCTAATATAAAACCTCAAAGCTAGAAGATCCAACAGAAAATGTCATGCTGTTCAAACTTATGGCCGGTAGGAAAAATTTCAAAAATACTCCTTCAAAGGGCCAAGCGACAGGCTCCCATTTAAGCTTTGCAACTGTCATAGCATGTCTGCCTTACAGACCGCTTTGAAACTTTGCCCTTCTCATCCTGAATGATCAAACACCTTCTCTTGCTTTCTCTCATCTCGTGGTCCTGAGTAGGACCGCCATTGCTCTCCAGCAGGGAGGTTTCAGGGTCACGTCGTTTTGGAAAAGCATTGATACAAACCAGCATTATTCTTGGATATGCTTTTTTCTTTCTTCTGAGCCTAAATAGATCATATTCAGAAAAGCAGTTGGGTTTTCTAGGTTAGGACAGATTCTGGACGCTTTCCAAGGGTCTTTTGGCGGGACGGGGATTGCTCTGTTCTGCCACCCACAGCGCCCTGCGTAGAGGTTTGCCATGGACGCCAGTAAGGGATGGTTTTTCCAGATGTCTCTTGCTAAAATGCACTCAGAAGAACTTCCCCCCACTCCATTTTGTTTCCAAAGGTAATTTATTGAATATTAAGTCATAAAGCAAGTGATAGAATTTTAATGAAAAATATCCTGTATCACTCAAGACTTAAAAGAACAAAAATACCCCTTAGAAACACTGCTTTCAAAAATAATGACATTAACATTACACACAACAGAGTCCTTTCTTAAGCTTTATTTAAGAAATCGAGTACTATATAGTTCAATATATATAAGACACATCCAGTATTGTGTTCCTGATAGCAAGTGCATAGATTTTGTTAAGATATCATTTTCACTCGATATAAACGTTTCATGGTCACATGAAGATAATATTCCCAGTGATTTTGCCCAAGCATGAGAGGAGAAAACAGAACACAGCAAGAATAGTGAACTACAACGGAGATGAAAAACAAAAACAGCGAATTAGCAGAACAGTCGATTCCTGATAAGTGAATAAGCTGATTGGCCACAATGTTTTATTCACTTATCAGGAACGATTCACAGCACATTTACGCTCACCGTGTTTCCTGGCCTGCCAGCTAAGAGTCCCAGCCCATGCTCATAACTGCTGCGGGCTGGGCAGACGGGTGGCTCCCATCACCAAGGTAAACGCTGACAGTCCTGTAATTTCCCGAGGTGGTCCGTGCGTGGCACAGAGACACCTTGCTGGCACTGCAGCGATGTTTTCCAGTCAGAACGATAAGCTCGAGTTCAGGCAGGGACCAGCTTTACAGTCAGTGCTTAAGGGAACTTGCATTTTTGTTCCTTTCTTTGGAGAATTATTTTGTTTCTCCAGAACCACCACCAAAAAAAAAAAACCTGGCTGTCTTTCCCTTCTTTTACTTAGCATGAGTATTTTTGCCTTGTGGCAAGTGGTGGAAATTATGTGTGTGTGTATATATACATATATACA
>NW_011888830.1:3010641-3022205 GCF_000151845.1 Pteropus vampyrus
TTTTTTCTTCTGGCACAGGCCCTTTGCACCCTTGCAGCTTTTTCCTTTTGATAGTAAAAGATAAAGTGACTAGAAGGACAGCTTGTCTCTGAGAAGGGTTATCGTTATAACAATGATACTTTTATGGGGATATGTATATATGTATATATACACACATACATATACACACATACACATTTTAAAAATAAACACTTGCATCTTGGTATTGCTTACCCTCTTTTCCCCCTTCTCCCCTCCCTCTCACCCCCCACCCCCCAAAATATCAAACCCTTGGCCATCTTTTCCCACTAATGTAAGCTGTGGGTTTTCAGAGGCAAACCGATGAAGGCTATGATGAGATTTACAATAGAAGTATTGGCAGGAGATCAGCTGCCATCTGTGCAGGTTTGGAGCTGGTAGAAGTCACTTCACTGAGGTGTTTGGCCTATGGGGGAGAAGAGCCTCCTTACCTCCACCTCTCCAGGCCCTCTGTTGTTGAGCTGACTGGACAAGACAATCTAGGGGTCAGAAGGGCTGAAACCAGAGGGTGGCGGAGATCCTGCAGGGGGCACCTGCAGGGAAAACCTCATTGGCAGCTGGAGGAAAGCTGCCCAGTGCCGGGTGGCCTGAGTCAGAGCTTGTGCGTCTGCAGAGTTGGGAGGAGAGAAGACAGGGAGCGAACATCAATGGAATCTCTTAAGAGCACTTGGAGAGCAGTCAGATTCCTGAGCATGAGCCATGGGCAGAAACAGGAGGGCCCGTGTCTTCAGTTTGAGAGGGCATAGAAGCGATTGTTTTTTTCGTTAGCTCTCCTTTTGATAAGTGGGGTGGGGTGAGAGTGGGGACAAGGCTTTTTAAAAAGTATGCCTTCATTCAGGAGGGAGCTGGGCTGCCTAGGGCATTCTTGGCTTTCATTTGGAAATAGACTAGAAGTGGACTAGAGAGCAGAGAAACTTCCTCCTCCCACCCTACCCGATGGAGTAGGGCTTCCATCTGAGCTCTTGGAAATATTTTTTTTCTTCCATTGGTTTTAATAATTAAAAGTCCCTGCAGGCTTCAGGTAGCTCTAAAAATACATAATTTAAATTACTTTTGTGTACATGTCTCTCAATTGATGGCAACAGATACTTAACTCTTTTCACAGCTTCTATTCACCATGTAAGTTTATTTTTTCTGCCCTTGCTAGTGCACCTCTTTTAAGAATGTGATTAGTTTCTATGGCGAGTTTGACTGTGATGTTATGCCTTTGAACTTGTGGGTAGATAGTTCTGCTGCTTCTCTTCTTAAGGTTATGCAGCAAAGCAGCAGCAGTTTTAAATGACCGTCAAGCACTGCATACATGCACCGTGACGGGGGAGAGGGGAGAGATGTGAGGGCGGAATTTACCAGTGTAGGCAAAAGACCCTAAGAGGTCTCGGCAAATCCAACTCTGTAGGTAGTTATTCAGGTGAATCACAGAAACGAGTATAAATCTAAGAAGCAGTGCTTAAAATGGGCTATTGTATGTAAAGCAGAGGTGGGTGGTGTGCAGTTTCCCCTTCCCCCAAATCAGATATTCACTTAGGTGGAATCGACTGTATCTTTTTACACAACATATAGAAAAAAAACAGATACGTGAAACAGTGAGGTGTGTAGATGTATCACCAACATATAATGACTACCAACAATACAACACGCAGAGAGAGAGACAAGTATTAGGAAAATGGTTTAATATTGGAGACAGAAGCAAAAAACTGCATCACACAATAACATACGTTACAAAAATAAGTTTGACTGTTTCAACTACACGGTTATGTTCACAATGAGGACAGAAGAATCAGAAAAAACTTTGATCTAAACAGCAAAAAAGCAAACCCCTAAAGTTTTAACTAATACATTTATCCACTTAAAGTGACTGAGTACTTCTAAATCTAATTACCTTATTGTGTAATTGCACAATACAGAATAAAAAAGTGAAACTTACCGCTGTATTTTAAGACAAAATTCTAATGCTAGATATAAGCAAAGGGAAAAAAGAAATCAAGCCAAAGTTTTTAATTCTCAAAAGAAAAGCAACTTTCTTTCTATCAACCAGAAATCAAACTTGAAATCAGTCATTGTCAGGGGGCCCACTAGAGTAAGCCACAAAAATTTCCATTTTTTAAATCTCCAGTATAAAAAGTTCCACTGGTACAAAATGCATAAGTACAATCAGTTGTAGAAATAGGAAAGCCTGTGTATTTTTTTTTTTTTTGGCTCAAATTCCATCAAACAACAAAATCCGAATGCATCAATAAAACAAACAATACTCAAATGGTCTTACAGTTTCCACTAGGTTGCATTAACTTTGGCTTTTCTCAGACAATATTTAAAAACTATTTTGTAATTCTAAACAAAATGATATTAATCTACAAACATTCTCACAGCACAAAAAAACACAAATACATTTTTTGTATGACATTATTTAAAAAGGTAATGAAACTACAGGTTTTTTTTTAAAATTTTATTTCTTGTTAATTAGCACTTAAGATAATAAAAACAAACAGTAAAATGAGTCCAGAGTAGCACAAGCCAAAGAACTAGAACCCCTATGGTGAAAGAAAGATGAACTTGTTACGCCTTGAGGACTGCCATTTTATCACAGTTCTCTAATTTAGTTTAAAAATGACTATACATTTGATTTTTTAAAAAAGCAGTTTCCCTGTGTGTTTTTTTCTTCTGGCACAGGCCCTTTGCACCCTTGCAGCTTTTTCCTTTTGATAGTAAAAGATAAAGTGACTAGAAGGACAGCTTGTCTCTGAGAAGGGTTATCGTTATAACAATGATACTTTTATGGGGGGGAAAAAAAAACGTTCCCCCTGAATGTCTTGGTTGCCTGCAAAATAAGAACCACTCAACTTAAAGTGCCGCCCTGAGCCTCTTGTCAACTGCACTCAGTTCTTCTGCAGGTGGGTGAAAGGAAAAGAGGGCAGTTTGCTTCCGTGAAGAAAGTGGAAAGTGTTTCTTGAGATCTATGTAGAAATTGGTAAGAGATTCAGAACAAAACAATCTAATTCAAATGGTGTTCTCTTGCGTCCCTATGCATGCTTTCTACACACCACCATATACTATATATGAGACGTGTGATAACTTTTCAGCTGATTGCTGCAGGAAGTACAAAATAGCCCTCAAAGGATGAAGGAAGGCCCCAGCAGTAGTAAACACGTGTGAGGATAATACAAATCATTTCATTATAAGTGCATGTGCTATAAGAAGGAAACTTTTTTTTTTTTTTTTTTTTGCATCATTAGAGGCTAGTTCTTTCCATCCCAGGGCTATCACATCCACACACATTGAACCAAGCAGGGTGGTGACCGGGACGAGGACAAAAGGAGTCAGCAATTTCTGAACGCCATTAGAGACAAAGAAGCTTCCAGGGCCTGCTTTCAGGAAGGCAGGACTTTAGGGGTGGGTGGGGGGCGGGGGCTGTAGGGATAACACTGGGATTTGTCAAGACAGCAAGAGATCTATCTGTTCACAGGAAATCAAAGTAATATGGCACTTTAAAAAGTGGCAGCAGGAACCGATGCTAGATATTTGGTCAGTAACCGTGATAAAGAACTGAGTTTTACTTGTATGGTCAGTACATGCATTCAATTAAAATAAAGACGAAGACTATCATCAGCTTCTAACTCCACACACCTTGCTGTTTCAGAGGCCTTGCTGGGGTTAGAGAATCCCCAGCACATGGCTGATTAGAAATATTAATTAGGAGTATTTAAGAAACAAAAGCAAAAATACCACCCAATCACAAAGTCATTTAACTGGAAGGTATATGAAAATATCCTAAACTAGACCATACCACTAAACCTGATCTCAAAAGCATATAGAATTTAAAGTTTATTTAGGTGCTGAATCTATTAACCATCCCCCTCAGAAGGATTATCGAGTAAACTGTTTAAAACTGAAGAAGGAATTCCAGCAGCACATTCAGAACTTTTTTTTAAATGACCAGAAATAATCAAAAGTAAAAAATGGTATAGGAAAAAAATTAGGGTTAAAGTATATATTTTTCCTTTAGATGTGCCTTGTGGAGTTTTTCTTTTGGATCTCGACCAAAGGGTTAAAGTAGTAAGGACAAAAAAACAACTCAGAGAAGATATATGTGATGACAAAAAAAATCCAAAACCCAAAACAAACTAAAATCATGACAGTATAAAAGTTATCAACATTCCAGATAGCTCTGGGTAGAAAGGGTTAAAAGTTCAAAACTTTCTCACCTTAGAGGTTTCCATATATAATGAAGAAAATACATTGTGAGGTTGCCGTCACAGCATTGATGTGCAGAGTGGTTAAAAAAGTGAGACATGGGCACTTATACAATGTCTTACAAAAAACATCATAGAGAAATAACGAACAATAACAATTTCAGGCAACAAGACCACAGGATAGCAAGTTAACAAACTTTTTAACCTCTTTTTTTTTGTTTTTTGTTTTTTAAATATTAGGGATTTATACAAAACACATAATAAAATACCCATGTTATCAAATTACTTCTCACAAGAAACACACTGAAGCTCTAGGAAGGAAGTACCTTTGGAATTTGGCACTATGTAGTTTCACTTTTTTCTTTAAAAGAAAAAAAAATCACATTTTGCTGAACACAAACACATCTAAATAGTCCACAATAAAAAAAAAAAAATGACATCAATGCTTTACAAGCCAACACAAAACTTATTCTGGAATAGGTATTTTTTTCCCCCTCACATGAAATTTTTTAAGCAAACTTTTTTTTTTTGAAATTCTTTTTTAAGCAAACCAATTCTAAACTTGTCTTATCAACAAAGAACATTAAGACCATAAGACTCATGATGAAACCACAACTTAATTCACAGAAGCACCAACGCAACACAGTTTACAGTAACCTTCCTCCTGTACATTGAAACAGTATAAAATATAGGTAATTTCATGTGCATTAAACCATGGATTGTCTAACTGTGAGTCAGTTCAGCAAAAGGTGACACAAATAGGTAGCATTTGCCCCAAAACAGGGTAAATATTTTTCTTATACTAATCTACAAAAAGTGGTTCTATATATATATCTTAATGAGAAAGTGAGCCACCTAAAATGGCCTTATCAAAAAACTTTACACTGCCTGAAAAATGTAAAAACTATTACAGACCTCTAGAGACTTAAAATCAGACAGTTTTTTTCTCAAACTGTTTTTGGAAGTAGTCTGTTAGAAACCAACATTCTGTGTCCCTGGACACATATTGCTATTGTTACCAGTGACCGGGAAGAATGCCAATCCCTGTATAATACTTTCAAGTCTGTTTTATGAAAAGAAAAAAAAAAAAAAAACATTTTTGCCACAGGTTTTTTTTTCTATAATTTTTCTAATAATAAATTTCAGTCTTGCATGAATGCAGCAATGTTTTTCACATTGACTTCCCAGAATTCATAGCTAGATGAGGTCACATGCAAATTTCAAAGGTCAAACTAGATCAAAGGTCAGTAGGAGAACCAAATATGATGTGAGGTCAGAAAGACATCAGAAACAATGACGGGACGATGAAACTTTTTTTTTGAGACGCCACAGGGACATGCTAGGCAAACGGTGAACTAACGGGCATGAAGATGTCTAGGGAGAAAACAAGGGAGAGTAAAAAGTTACACAGAATCTACGCAGCAGCAACAAAATCACTCTTAAGGGTGCAGGAGAAAAACTAATGCAAATCTTAGGTCATTAGGGAGTCTATGAGCCATCCACATAATTTGCATTTCTTACAATCTCTATCCACAGCACAATGGAACCCCAAGAGAATCCATCCAGAGAGGGAGAGGGAGGGGATGGATTCTGAGTGTTTTGGGGTGAGGGGCTGCAAGGGACAGTGGGGAGGATCCAGTTTCAACGAATGTAACATACGGGAAAGTCAGACAACTGAACTGTAAACTAGATAATGGAAGTTACGAACAAAATAATCAGACAGATACAAACGACAAGAGGATAAAGCATGAACTTCAGGCCTAGAGTTCAACGGTGAAAAAAAGCCCATTCCTAGAACGATTCCTCTAGAGACTACTTCAGAAGGCTCTAGCCAGCACAGAGAACTGCTCTTCAGGTACCCAATAAGTTAACAATAGGCAATAAATAACTTCCATTATTTCTGAGGCAGTAAAAATTTTGTACAAAAATAGAAATGCTTTTTTTACAAATAAAATTTACAGGCCTGTGGCTTTCTTTTTTATTTATGTATTATTTATGTATTATTTATTATTAAATTTATCTTTCAAGAAACATCAAGTATTTTCATTCCTTTTTTTATTTTTAAACCCTGTAGCTTTAAGAAACAGATCTCTAAATCTTTTTTTACATTAATCCTTTCTAAGAACTAAAATAAAACAATAACAAAATAGACAACCAGTGTAATAACCTGACCAATAAATGTCATGTTTCTTTGAACCCTAAAATAAAATCCTGCTTATTAAAACGAACCAAATGTAGTGGAAAGACATTTTGTATTGTTTTAAGTGCTTTTCCTGGCTTTTCTCCTGCGCTAGGCCACCCTTGACCTCTAAACAGCTGGTGCCCTCCTAGGGGCGAGCGCCACAGGACGCGCGAATTCTCCAGGCAGGGCACCAGGGGTCTCGGAGTCAGAAGTGCACGTTAGCCTTTGTTTGCCTTTTAAATTCTCAAGATGTCATTTATTTGTGTATGTGTTTTTCTTTAAAAAAGCAAAAAAAACAAAAACAACAAAAAAAGGTAAAAGGAGATTCAAATTGCAAAACAAAGGAGAATACAGTGGCACAACTGGAGGAGTTTACTCGATAGAAACAAGGTAGCCCAAGTTTTAAATATGGCGAACTGGGTAGGGGGCAGGGGGGAAATGGAGGCCTTATTGTAAAAATAATCGTCTCTCTTGGTAAAAGTTGGCAATGTGGTCCTCCTCTGCCTTTCCTGTTGAGAACAGGCTGGCTCGTGGGACTTACCCTAAGAAAGCTAAAATAAGAGCAGGGAGCCTCTGGGGTTAGGATCAGTAAGGTTTGCTGTCGTTTTTGGAGCGCTTCAGCTGGACCTTCAAACGTTTCATGCCAATCTGAAAGCCATTCATAGCCTGGATAGCAGCTTGCGCAGACACGGGATTGTCGTAGCTAACAAAACCTGGAAAACACAAGGGGAAGGAAGGCGGGAATCAAGATGGAGCGGCAGTGGAGCAGAGAAGGGGGCCAGGGCCCCACGGGACAGCTGGACAGCGTAATGCGAATGGTCACGCACTGGTCCCATGGCCACGCGGGCGCGTGTCAGGGGCAACAGCGGGCGGCCCACTGAGAGGCAGCGACAAGGCCAGCCAGATGCTGCCGAAAGCTGAGTCTCTGCTCGCTGACGTCAGTGAAGCCCCTTAGAATCCTTCTGCAAGAACCCAGGAGCACGGGTGGGCGCTGCTCATCTGAGCAGGGCACAGGCAGACAGTCCAGGGCTGGAAGGGCCCAGAAGCTCAACCCAGTTGAGCTCAAAAGGCAGGATAATTAAGGGCAGGGCTGGCTAACGGTGTCCTGCTAGAGACCTGCTGCCTTTCAGTCCAGGTCACCGTCCATGCCACAGAGCCCACACCTGTTCGGCTACAGGATGGAGTTAGTGAATTAACTCTAGAATAACTTACACTTGATTTTTAACATGTTGGAGTTATGACTAGGGGCCTGGGGGAAATGCTGGATCGTCCCCTCATCTCAGCTCCCGTTTTCAGAGCTCCACTGAGTTCAACAGAATGGAAACTGATCTCCTGTACTCCCGAGAGTCTAGGGGAATAAACAGTCTAAGTAGCTCTGGGCCTAACTGTCCCCAGTATCTTTTCCCTGCTCTGGCATTCACCACCAAAAAAGACGGAAGGGCATGATTTGGAAAAAGAACTGATGATAACTGCACAGACTAAGAAACAGGATTCCACAGAGTTTGATCTAACGCCGGGGCTGGGGCTGGGGCTGGGGCTGGGGCTGGGGGCGGTGGTGCCTGCGAAGCCTTCCTGATACTTCCAGTGCCAGAGTGTTGAGCCTGTACAGTCCCTACTTACTGTTGGTGGTAAAAGGAAGCTGTTGTCCTGATTGGACATCAGCTCTTCAGAAGGTTCTAGACCAAGCTTCTCCGTCCACCGACTATTCAAGTTTAGAGCTAAAGAGAAAATTCCTTTATAAACTAGAGGGAGAAGGACATTAATGTACCTTTAGCAGAGTTCTCAGCTGACAAACATGAGCAGGTAGTAGAAAGCAGAAAAGTTTCTCACAGGCAAGCATTATTGCAAATGGTAATTTAACTTTTTGTGAAATCTAATTCCCAATAGATAGATAAATAGAAGATACCTGTCAGACGTTCTCCTTTCCCTCTGGGTTTTTATCCAGAAGTACAAAGATGATTAAAGAATGGAGATGGGTCAAGGGTGAAATGGATAACGAAAACTGGCCAAGAGGTCAGGACGGAATGGGGTACCACCTTATGACTAGCGAACCTGGAATCCCAAGAAATCACACTGGCTCACTGAGAAACCTCAGTATGGGATGCCACGGCTTCCAATAAAAACCGAAAACACAGCCCATCATGCGAAATACAACTGTCTGCTCACACCCACAGCTGCGGCTCGCGTTGCCATGCACACACTGGTGGAGTAGCTTGTGGGCTGAGTTCTTTTCAAAGCAGTAAATATTTTCTCAAAATCAAGCCATGAAGCTCAATCCCTTTTCAGTCAACCTCCAGATGAGCCCAGGACATTGTTTGGTGATGAGGCAAATAAAAGTCTGGCCCAGAACCTGTGCGGGGAAGCTCCCAAGGGTCAGCTCGTGGTGAGACACACACAGCCCGTGTAACAACTTACTCTGTGTCGCGCTCTCCTGAACCAGTGCCAGGGGCTGACACACCTGTCACAGCAGCAGCAGCGCAGTGGGTTCAGGCTGATGGCCCTTCCACTTGGGGAAAAACCGTGACTGAAATGGTGGGCGTACTAATTCCCCTAACAACAGAAGTTTCAGACCATCCCGGGCGACGGCACGGAAATTAGAAAGACGTTACGATAACGGCGTATTTTAGCAGCCAGAACATTCTGGTTGCCCCATCATCAGTCGGCCAAACGCCAAGTTGAGTTTTCGGCCGTCTGAGAACCTCTCCCACCTCTGATGTTCTTTATACCACACAGTTCCCTCTGGCCCTTATCTGTTCTGCTTTGTTTTGTCTTATGCTGTTTATACCTCCCACCAAGGTGAATTAGTAAACTGGAGGAGTGACTCAAGCAAATCTTCTTTCTCGACCTGGGCCAGAACTCGTCAAGTGAGTAATATGTACTCTGAACATTCTGCCTACTAGCCCCCAACCACTCTGGGGACTAAATGGGTTTGAAAAATAACACACAATCGCTGCCCTCCTCCCGCTTCAGTGCACCAGTGCAGGCAGAGAGCTTTCCTCTCTTGGGGCAAAAAATGCCCTGGGGGGCAGAGCCTGGGCTGCTTGAGGGTGGGCGGGCGGGCGCGACAGCCTGGGCCCCCGAGGCCGGGCCTCCCAGTGTCCTCGGAATACCTGCCCCTCCCGTTCTCCCCGTGCACTCCGCCAGCCCCTGCACACACACCTTGCGTGGCTTCTCTGGCTCCTGAACCCCAGCACAACGCAGCTCTTTATGTGGCCATGCGACACATCGCCCACCCACCCCTGCACTCAGCTGCAGTGGCAGCCTGCTCGACCGCACCCCTACTGGGGAGGCCTGAGCCTGTGTGCGCAGTGTCAGGGTGCTGCGCGGCAAGCCCCCAGTGCCACGTGTTGCCACATGCAGCCACAGTGGCTGAGTCACATTGAACCTGGCAAGGTAAGGAATTAGTGGCAAGGTGGCTGCAGTGCCGTTCTGTATCAGGACAGATTAAACTATAGTCTGGTAACCGTATTCCCATCTGGTAGCTTGTGGTTCAATCTGTGAGGTTCAAAGACACTGCTGTGGCTCTACGGTGACCCATCAGGAGATACACGTACGGGGCACATCCATCCACCGTGTCCTGCAGAACATTACCTGCTGTGTGGGCACGTGGTTTAAGTTCCCAGATCCTTCCTTTTTTACAGCCCCCTCCTCTCTGAGTCAGTGACTTTGCCCAGTCCGCGTACGTGGATCCGGAGAACCAGGAAACACCACTGCACAGGGAAGGCCCTACCCTGACTTCCGAAATATCTGCCATTTACAGCTTCCTTCCTGGGCCGCCTCACTTGGGGGGGTGGGGGTGGGGGAGGTGGTGAGTGCTGTAATAGTCTAGCTTGGTTTCTTTTGCATACCAAAGCACTTGCTCAGATTGGTCTGTTTGTCAATGAAGACTTTAGCAGAGATAACATTTCCAAAAGGCATGAACATCTGCAGAATGTCCTGGTCTCCAAACTCCTGTGGAAGGTGGTAAATAAAGAGGTTTGCACCCTCTGGACCTAAAGAGGAAAAAAAAAAAAAAATCAGAGTAAGGTATTCTTCACCTCTGAGCTCCCACCTCCGAGGAACGCTTTAAAAACAGACAGGCTAAGCTCCCCTCCCCGCACCCCCGGGAGAAGACAGAAGAGATGGTGACGTGTCAGGTGCCGCCGGGGCTTTTAGGAAAGCAAACGCCCTTCCGAGTTTCCTCACTTCCTAAGAGACGCTGGTGAAGAGTGGCTTCCTTTGCACTGCTCATCTGTGGGTCACGTCTGCTCACTCGACGTGAGCACGCGTGGGGGTGAAGGTGGCGGCCATGGGGTGGCGTTGGGGAGACGGCTACGTTCTGCGCTATGTGTGCACTGGCTACGTTCTGCGCTATGTGTGCACTGTCTCTGCGGAGAGGGTGTCCTGTGCCTTCCAAGCAAATTGTAGCAATTTAGAATAATGGATATGGCAGTAATGCTGCTTGGATTTCTCAATCATTTACCTAATTACCCATCCAGTTTTGATTTGCCAAATCTCTTAACACACAGTCTAATAATCATCTTTATTAGGAATGACTGGCAATGAGTCAAGGCAGGGAAAAATAGGTAGCTAGTTTCACAACTGTGATAGGAATTGTACCACTGGGAATGGGAATTAGCCTTGAACATGAATGCATGAGATGGAGCAGCCAGCCAAAGACTCTTCACTCTTACCCATCACTTTCCAGAAACACTAGAAACAAAGGCAGAATGAGGAAGATCTTAGCTATGTGGGTTGGAAAGATATGGCCTCTTAAGTTCCTTTCCATTTCTCACAGCTCTCCAGCCACCTGCACGAGAACTATCTGAAGGTTAAAAGAAGCAAAAAGGAGAGAGGAGGGAATCCGAACCACCCGATGGACACAGCAGTTAAGACGCCTCCCAGGTCAACAGTGCTGGGGATGGCGGCACAGCCTTTCCCACAGGTCCGGAGAGGCTGCAGGGTGCGATGCCTCTGGGGTGTTGTGTTCTGGGCATGGCGTCTGGGAGGGCAGGGCGCTCGTGCAGCTGGTGAACAGCCTCTGCGGCTGGTTCACGGGACCTTAACTGGCCCTCACAGCAGAGCGGCCAGGGCACAGGCTGCTGTAAGGTAGGTAGGTAGGTAGGTGGGGTGTAGGGGTGTGTGTGTGTGTGTGTGTGTGTGTGTGTGTGTGTGTGTGTGTGTGTGTGTGTGTGTGT
>NW_011888830.1:3022255-3030127 GCF_000151845.1 Pteropus vampyrus
GTGTGTGTGTGTGTGTGTGTGTGTGTGTGTGTGTGTGTGTGTCCGCGCGTGTGCTGGGGGGGGCAGTCCATGTGTACGGGGAAGAAAAGGAAAACAGGTAAAAAGAACTTGGTACAAATAGAAAAGATCGACATTTTGGCAAAGAAAAGTCATACCAAGTTTCTCCTTTAAAAAAAAAAATCATAAAATAAGTGGTGTAATGGGTGGGACTCTTCAGAAGGAAGACTTCCTGAGGCAGATGTCTGAAGCCACATTGACGAAGCATTTCCAAGTGTCAGCGTGACCGCTTTTACTTTCTACACCGATCACAGTTTCCACAGAGAGCCTCATTCCAGCACAAGGGAGGCAGGCTGCATTTAAAGGGACACAGTGGCAGGCTTTGGTCCCCAAAAGTTTCCTGGTTTAATAAAGGACCTTTAAAAAAGGGAAAACTAAACGTGAACAGACACAAAACCCAAATACTGGAAATGGATGTTCTGAGCAAGCTCTGTGTGCCATGCCCACCCTCTGCAATATCTGGCTCTACCATGATTTACTGTCCCATCCAAAGGTGCAGACACACAAATGAGGATCGGTGGGACCCAATCTGAATTGTGGGGTCCTCTCACCTCCTGAAGCCTGGGAAGGAAATGCAGTTTTTATGCACTACGAAAGATTACTGTCGAGGCTGGGATAATCCTGGCATTCTAGACTGCTGTGCCTTCTGAATGTGTCCCTGCCAGACAGGGAACCAAGAAAATATGAAGACAGGTAAACCCAAGGCGGCTCTGTCCTTAGTCATCATGGTCCCAGGAAAATGCCACCATCTCCTACTATGGAGTCCCTGTTTTTTTCCATCACCAAGGAATAGTCTGATGTGGCAAACCAGTACCACCGTTCACACTAAAATGGGAAAAAGGTGACTTGATGTGGCACACCTCTCCTGTGTGCAGTGAAAGCGGCTCCTGCCGCAGGTGCCTAGGGTAAAAAAACAAACAAAAAATTTGAGGTTCCACTATTCTCCTTACTTCTCCCTTTAGTAAGAACCAGCTGACAAGCCACGCATCCCTCAGACTTCTCCTAGTACATGTTACTTTAACTTGTTAAGGTTCTGTGTGTGACGTCGCTGGTTGTGGCTGCTTGGTTGTTCATATTCTGTATTTCTCACAGGGTGCTTGCTACAGCATAAAGCACTGGGGCGTTTGTATCAGGCGGCCAGCACCCGCCAGCTTCCTGTCGGGTGTCTGAGACGTGACCTGCTGTGTGTGTGTGACTTGCTTCCTGCAAACACGGGAAGATGGGAAGCTGTGGAAGAGGTCAAAGGCTATGTAGGAAAGGCAGGAAAGGTGGTAGGCTTTCCTGGGTTTAGCTCTCGGGTGCCCTAACCCTTCAGAAGGCTTGGCTGGGGAAAATATTTAAACCAGATCGGCTCGTGCTCCTGTTGGAAAACGCGCTGGGTACGTGACTAAACAGATCGAGGTGACTTTCGACTCTCCTGACCAAAGGACAGAACTACGTAATAGGAAATTTAAAGATCTATTTAATAGTGAAATTCAGTATGGGATTTATTTTTCTTCCCAGTATAAATTGTCTTTTTACATTATATTTTAGATAAAATATTAAGATGGCTTAAGTTTCTTGAGCTCACGTTAGCTGGGCCAGAAGAACGTGGTAAGAAGAGCAGCTTGAGAAGGGGAGAGGTGACTGAAAGGAACTGAACAAACACACACCATCAAAAAAATCAAAACCCTAACACGCTACCCTGCTTCTGGCAGCCTGCAGACCTAAATCCACATAATCTGGAGTAGGCAATCCTCATTTCAAACTATTTTACATTAATCCCTGGGGATTAATTACTGTTTAAGAAATCCTGGAAACTCAAGGCAGGGACTAAATGGGAGTAGTGGGCTGAGGTCAGTCAGCTGAGACAAGTGTTTCAAGGCCCATATTCTGTCTGTAAACCACTACATTTTTAGTCTCTGGTAGTGTCTTCTCAGTGACACATGCTCTATAGTTTGCTGTAAAGCTCTGCTGGATAAGGCAGAGGTGACCAACATTCTCTAGAATGCATGTGGGGGAACTGGCTTTTATGGTCTCTTCTGAGGATACCGTTATCTTGCAGGACCCTCCTACTGCTTTAATTTGTCACCATGGTAGTCAGACCTTAGAAAAACGAACCTCAGTATAGGCTTTTCTTTGGGAAGTCATGTATTCATGACGTAGCGTCTCCATACGCCTAGGGAAACGGTTGTCTGATGAGCTGTGTATGTGTTAAAAAATCTACCACAGTCACAACCAGGAGTATAGAGAAAGCTGAAATGATGAAAAATAACTTAAGATTTTCACACATCTTGCATTTTTAACGCTCTGTTGTTTATAAGCAGGAAAAACTTGTTACACATGAATATCTTTAAAGCTGTGTCCCCTTTAAAATCCACAACTCTACAAAGTAAAACTATTCTATTTATCGAATACCATGTTTAAGGTGAAATTTGTGTTCAGCAAGGAACAGTTTGGAACTATGGGGTGAGAGTAAAAAAGAGAAAAATTAAAAAACAAAACCAGCAGTTCTTCCCTATTCTAACTTCTTTCCCATATTCTAAGCATAACATCTAAGCATAATTCTAAGAATAATATCATGTTGCAGATTTTGCTTTAAAGCAACTTCAATTAAGGAAGAAGAAACCAAAAAGAAGAAAAAGAGACAAGCTCTTCTTATTTGGAATTTTAGAATTAGCTTTAATTTATTCTCACCATTAACTTCCTGCATTTGTCTTACTGGCCGGGAAGAAGGTGATCAATCACTTATTTGCTTCCCCAGAAAACTCCCAATTAAAGACTGGGGCAGTCTTTACAGTGGATCATATCATTAACCTGGACACAGCGCCTACTACAGGCAGGTCTGTGGGCTCTGAGAACTGGGGGGCCTGCGGGGAAGAGGGCTCCACCCAGAGGGCTGACTGGGTCCCCCCTCCCTCGCGCCAGGGAGCAGCCTGTGTAAGCGGAGAAATAATGCTGATTTGGGAGAGGGGCTTCCTGGCCATTTTTGGACGGCAGCAACTACTAAGTAATTGTATAAATGCACAGTGGGTGAGAAATCCATCTTACGATGTAGATGACAGATTAAATCCAAAGAGAAAAGGAAAAGAAGACTGAACCCAAAAGAAGATTGAAATGTATGGTGTAGCCTTGTCAGGTTTCTTAAAAAAAAAACACGAATGGCAGAAAGAGAGCAGCTGCTTCCTCTCGTGCTGCTGGCTCCGACCAGCTTCTCCGAGCACACGCCCCGGGGGCGCCCGCCGAGCCCGGGCCGAGCCGCACGTACCTTCCTTCTGGCTGCCGGCCGCGCTCTGCTGCTGCAGCAGGCTCTGGCTGTACAGCGTGGGCAGGGCCGCCGCCGCGTACTGCTGAATCCCTGAGTAGGCCTGGGTGAGGGCGTCCATGGTGCCCGCCGTGCCATTCGTCAAGCCCGTGGCGCCAAGTCCTCCATTCAGAGCCGCCATACCTGAGAGCATTTGAGCAACTTTACAAAAAACCCAACAATAGAGAAGAGAAATAGCACTTTTCATTAGTGCTTTCCAAAGGAAGTTAGAATCATTTGACACAAGTACAACAGCAAGTGCATGCAGCTAGCACACCAGTGAAACCGACATGGAATTCAAACGGAACCGAAGCCACAGATCATGAGGACGGTGACAACACAGACAACAGCAGCAACAAAGACCCCTGAGCAGTGATCACCCTCACTCCCGAGGCCAATGGTCAGAAGTCACCGAGGTGCGACAGGGAGACAGCACATCTAATCCATGCAGGGTGCTGCTGGCAAGCGCTGTGCTCATCTTCTGGAAATAAGAGCCTTCTGTTTCTTAGAGCTCCGAAGCAGGTAAAAGCACTCCCGGCAGAGGCCTGTGCCATCTGCACACTTAACCATTTGCTGGGCTCTTTGAGGAGCCACGGGATGGCTCACGGGGCTGAGGAGGGAAGGATAAAACTTCCCTCGGAAGCGAACAGCAGAGAAGACAAGCTCTGTGCTCGGTAAACCAGTGAACTGGTGGTTCCAGAACCAGTTTCCTAGACCCTGGGAGGAGGGTGTCGGGACTGGGAGCTCTGGATCAGCCTAGCTGAGGAAGAATTACGGCCCTGCCCCTAACGCGAGGACAGCGGGTGCTGATTCGGCGTGAAAGGCTGCACAGGGAGGGCCGCTGGTTTTCAGCAGCAAGCGTACGCGTGAGAGTATTAAACGATGCCCACGTAACTGGGGCTTCTGCCAGTGAAAGAGCTCCACGTCACGTGTTTCAGTCAACTGCAGGGACACCAGCGTCTGGGAGCTGGATCTTGGCTCTCCACTCATGTGAACTGGGTGTTGGCCAGCGCCCTTTTCTGATTTTTTCCCTTGTATCCTGGCTGCTTTTTTGCTCTATTATGGTTGCTGACTGTGTCATATTTTCCCTGAATACTGAGTCAAAACAAGCAAGACTTTATACAGTGTTAACTTTTATATGAACTCAAGACATGGAAGAGGTGACATCATAATTGCCTTCAGTCCCTTTCATGATTAAAACTTTTTTTTTGTTTAAAGATCTGTTTCAGGGAAGAACTTACTGAAAACATTAATGAAAATATTGAAGTGATTAAGGCTATTGATCAGGGCCCTTAAAACAGCCAAGATGACTGACCTTGAAAGAAGTTGGTAAGAAGTCCAATGAGAACAGAGGATAATTAACATAAGACCGCTTAGAAACGACCTAGAGGAACCAAATACCAGAGTCACCTCAGCACGCCCATCCGAGTTTCTCCCTGCCATCTTCAGGGAAGAGGGGCTGTCCTGCTGACTCCATGTTCTGGCCTTTTGACAACTTCATCTCTTGGGTTAAAAGGGCAACAGGCAGGACACAGATCGGACCCTCGCACTACAGCAGAGGGACCTCCCAGTGCCTCAGGTCTAGTGTTCCTCCTGGGGACGTGGGGTTGACGTTACCGAGGCCTGGGGTGGCGAGGAGGCAAGGAGAGCCTAAACAAGCCTGGGAAGGAAGTCAGGCAGACCTAGGAATGCAGACAGAGCTGAAAGGGCGCTGGGCAGCAGAGGCCCTGCCGACTCGGCTTTGTTTCTTATCAAGGAGTCTGTTCTGTTTTCCCATCATGCAGATAAGAGCTGTTGAAGAGCTTGGGAGCAGTCTGTGCTCCCGATCAAACGACCCCTCAGACACCGACCAGTCACATCTACCTCTCTGCCTCTTCTGCTCTTCATCCCTGTTACTCCTATGGCTGAAGGGACGAGGAGCAATTTCTTTTCCTCTTTTGGTCTTATTTCACCCTCACCTCCCGATATCCGCATGATTGCAAAGAAACATCAGTGTTTCTTTTCTGAGAGAGGTGAGAGGAGGGTGTAAAATGACTCAGGAGAGCTGGGCACAGTTGATAAGTGCTGCTGGTTTCGTTTTTGTCAGGCTGTTAATAGGTGCTAGGGATAGAGACGGTCACGTCATGGGTTCGGCCCTCTGGAAAGCGAGATTCTGTGTGGGAGGAGGTTCTAGGAGGAACAGAGAGCAGGGACTTGCCATCCACTCATGCCCCAAAGTGTACAGCTCTGTGTGCACTGAGGCCTACAGAGCTACGTGGGGCGCAGTGGCCGGCCAGACGTGGCTGAAGACAGAGCCCCACGATGAATCACTCTGCCACCAGTTGGGGTGGCTGAGAGCACTGCACCTCCGTGGCCCCGGCCCTGCCATCACGAGTGCCTTCTTGTGACCTGTAGCCTCCCAGACACACAGGTGGTATTTAAGTGCCACCGTCACTGGTGCCCCTGACACCCTTGTCAGGTGAATGACCTTCTCTTTCCCCCTTTGGCGAATTTGTTTGGTTCTCTTAAAACACAGAAGCAGAATGAACTTCATGCTCCTGAAAGCCTGGATGTATGTTTCAGGACCACAGTCCTGTGTGGCTTGCAGCTCTAGTAAGTGACACTGCAGCCACATCCCGAGGCTTCCTGCCTACACTTCACAGCGGCTGGCTGTGTTCTGGACTGGACCTTGGGGGTGATCTGCTTTCCGAAGGGCTCTTGCTTCAGCTGGGTCTGTGTGTAGCCATGGCTGGGGAGGGAGATGGCGGCGGAGATGCTAAGTAAAGGGGGCGGTGGTGCCAAAGAGGACTAATCGGGGCCTTGGCAGCCCAGGGCTTTCCTCCTCCGTGGTACAACTGTCTTTCTGAACAAAAAATAAGGGTAAAAATTCTAACAAGTACAAATGCATTGAGAATGTTTAAAACCAAAATTTTCCTGGGAATTCTGGAGTGTGTTTGCCGAAAGCCAAGGTAGGATCAGTAATGATGACCTGGTAGAATCTGAAGGGCCATCAAAGGAAGATTTCAACCTCTGAGAGTAATTCCTGCGAGTTATCTACTGTTATTCTGTATTGTCATCATTATATAAAAGATAACACTGTCAATTTAGCTGCTGGTATCTGACTGCATCCAAAAACTTTGGACAACAGAAACAGAGGTTTGAGGAAGGTTAAGTTGAATAAAATGCTCCCCCTTAAAAGAATAAGGCTTTTCTTGGAAAAGGCCAGATGGACTGATCATTTCATCCTATTTAATCTAGGTTCCCATGAAAGCTATTTGGATGAGGAAGGCTGGGACAGAATGACAGAGGTGGCAAGCCTCAACAAGCGAGGGTCTTTGCAAATGGTCTATCAGTGCGTATCTTGACTCCTAAGTGCTTTAAACTTAATTGCTCTCCAAAGGTCCTCAGCTGATGGAGACCTGAGGCGCTGTGAGGCTGCTGAGTAAATCTCTGAAAGTGACATAGGAGGACCCGCCCATAAATGTGAGCATGAACACTTTGTGGCCACTATGAAGATGGTACTGAAATGGAGAATCAGAGGCAGAGCATCATAAGCACACTACAGTTATTTGCAAGCCACTCTGTTAGATACGTTACCAAATAAAAAAGGGCAAAAGTGAGGAATGCATTAATAAATTCTCACCAATCTGTAATCTATTTAGTGGGATGTGTCCTTGGTGTTGATGAAGTATATCCTTCTAAGCTGCAAGCTGGCAATGAGAACTTAAGTATAAAATGTCTAAGAACCAGATGAATGCGCACATGTACAATTAGTGGTATTCATACATATGCCTGTGTTACTCTGGTCACAAGTGTGTGTGAGGCTGTGTGGGCTTATGTGTCCCACTACATATATCTTTGTATGTTTTAAAAATACAGATTAAAAACAGTCATTTCACAATACAAATAAAGGGCAACAAGCCACAAGATATGCCCAAAGCATCTCCTCTTTCTCTCCGTTACATAAAATGTTTCCATAAACACTATTCACCAAGCATCTGTGGTGGGTTATATTCAGACCATCATAATTTTGAGTCCTATATGGGTAAGCCATTTGGAAGAACTATGCCATTTAAACAAGGAAAAATACATTTAAACACACACAATCAGATACAGACTCTTGAGTGGACATATCTGCAAAAAAATATTTTCATCTTAGTTCAGATATTAATATATGAAACATGCCTGGAGGACCCGCACATAATCACGGGTGGAAGCTCTGCAGGTGAGTCACCCGCACTCCTTCCTTTCGATCTGGCTAGTTTCTGCTTTTAGCTCGCGGATCCCGTGCTTCTTCCCATTAGCCCCTCCACTCGTGAATGTATAAAGTAGAAAAAGGGGATCAGATTCCATTCGATTTAGCTACTTGTCTACTAACCAAAACTTTATTCTGGGGGGAGGTGAGGGGCCACCTCTCAGGGAAGAAGGTACAATTTACACTCAGATGAATTTGGGAATTAAGTGGATTCCATCTACCTACTTTCTTCCTGGCTCCTTCATGGGCAAAAATTGGTCCTGTGCTGAAAATCAGAAAACTGCCCTGTGGTGGCCTG
>NW_011888830.1:3030412-3040158 GCF_000151845.1 Pteropus vampyrus
AAACAAGGAAAAATACATTTAAACACACACAATCAGATACAGACTCTTGAGTGGACATATCTGCAAAAAAATATTTTCATCTTAGTTCAGATATTGATATATGAAACATGCCTGGAGGATCCGCAAATAATCACGGGTGGAAGCTCTGCAGGTGAGTCACCCGCACTCCTTCCTTTCGATCTGGCTAGTTTCTGCTTTTAGCTCGCGGATCCCGTGCTTTTTCCCATTAGCCCCTCCACTCGTGAATGTATAAAGTAGAAAAAGGAGATCAGATTCCATTCGATTTAGCTACTTGTCTACTAACCAAAACTTTATTCTGGGAGGAGGTGAGGGGCCGCCTCTCAGGGAAGAAGGTACAATTTACACTCAGATGAATTTGGGAACTAAGTGGATTCCATCTACCTACTTTCTTCCTGGCTCCTTCATGGGCAAAAATTGGTCCTGTGCTGAAAATCAGAAAACTGCCCTGTGGTGGCCTGTAATGGTTTCTGGGATGGAGCGGGTGGGAGATGGCAGTGGAGGCTGCGGCCAGCTGTTTTTAGAAGCTGCCTCTGTCTAGGCAACTGTTTCCTGACTACCTGCTTTGAGAATTATCTGGCAGAACAGGCAGCAGCAACATCTCTGTTGAGGGAGAACGGTGTGGAAGAGGACACTCTGTGTTAGGGTCCCTCTTGGTCTTTGGGACAGGAAGCAGATGTTAGCTCCGAGCTGGGCTGGGACCGTGAAGCGGCTCCGAGCTGGGCTGGGACCGTGAAGCGGCTCCGCGCACAGCCTCTCCTCACCTGAAGGAACGCGTTTTTGTTTGAGTGTGGATTTTGGTTTAACGAAACGTCCTCCTGGTTCATACTCTCCGGTAGGGGTTATTTGAAACTGGACGCATTCTTAATTTTCCATGAACTCAACACACTTATATTAACCCAATGGCAAAGAATTAAAAAAAAAACCCCAACAACTTAAGCCTGTTGTCCTTGCCAGAAGCAAAATTCGTGTAACACAGACCCCACACAAGAACTACTCATGGTTTCTCTGCCACTCGACAGAGTCCCTCTCCAGCCCCTCCTCACGATGGAACATCCCAGCCAAGTACGACAGAACAGGACGGAGAGAGGCGGGACGCACACACGAGGACGACACACAGCAGTCATGAGCACGTGCTGAGGAGGACAGCCACTCCCACTGGCCTGTTACTGTGCAGACCAAGGACAGGCAGGCGATCAAATCAAAGTCCTTGTTTTAGGGGAACTAGGTCCTGGGGCAAGAGAAGCAGCATGGAGGGCTGTGTGCAAACACACACACCTGCAACCGAGGGCAAGGACAAGTGGGCTGGAGCGTCTGCAGAACAAGGTCAGAAACAGCAGTCAAGGCACTGAGGGCCCAGGGCTGGGGGAGGGGGCTGGAGGCACTTGTACTGGAGCAACACTGTGCTGTCCCGTGGTTACCCCTGCTAATCAGCGTATCTGCAAGGGAAAATGTCTCTCTTTTCTTTTTTTGGCCAAGGATCAGATAAAACTCAGTCCAAGTTTTTGTTTGCTTTTCCCAGAGCATCTGAAGAAAAGGATTTCATAAAACCTGAAATTTTCCTACCTTAAAATACAAGATTTATCTTCTTATCAGGATTATAAAAGTTACTCTTCATGCAGATGAATTTTAGATTCTTTTCCAAATAAACTGAAAGGTATTCTTGAGCTTTCGAAGTAGAATTATCGGGATTTCTTTCTTTTTTGCCTTTTTAAGGAAACTGTATTGCCTGACTGCCCTGTAAAAACAGTTCCCTTATTCAACCATGGCTTGAAATGGGACAACCTGCCAGGGACCCCTCTCTTGATGGGTGGTGTGGGTTGCACAGTAGGTACCTGGGCCCCCAAATCAGAGTCTATAGGCTGTCAGGGACCTGCTGGGCTTGGCTACTCTCAGGCCCCCGAGGGGGACCAGACCAAGGGAGAGGCAAATGACGTGTCCCCGTTGGGGCTGAGGGCAGTCTCCCCATTTCGGGAGCCAGCGCCAAGCAGGAGCCTACACCATGCTCATCTGCAGGCGGAAACCCATCAGTAGTGGGTGAGCTACGGGGACAGACCCAGAGTCCTCCGGAGAGTCCCGTGTGGGTCTAAGTGACCTGTGAGCGGTCTGCCCCCCGGCCGCGGTGGAGCCCCTTTGGGGCTGCATGGCTTACTGTGACCCATGTCGCTCCAGGAGCGGGTCCTGCCTGCTTAGCTGGGTCTCTTTTCCAGGCCTCACCCCCTACGCTGCCATAAGTATCTCCAATCTCTGGGTTTCAGAGCTGGAAGCCACCTTTAAGATCATCAGTTTCCCAACAGGACTCTGAGCTCAGAGTGGGGCAAGGCTTGGCCTCAGGTCCTGTGGGTAATCACTAGTGACTTCGGAGCCGGCCCCACATGCCCCGATTTCTGGTCCATCCCCTTTTCTCTTATTAACACTGCCTCGCAGAAGGACAGGACAGATCCAAATCCAAATCCAAACCAAACCCAGTCCCTCGAAACCTGCAAATAACTGCCAACCACAGAGATCTGCAGATGGAAATGCACGTAGTATGTATCAGAAAAGACGGGGGTGGCGAGTGGTTGGGCATTTTTTGAGGCAAAACGAACGCGGACAGCATGTGCCTGTCAAAGCATGCGCTCCTCCATCCCAAGTTTTAGTTCTCCCAGGTACGGATCCCTTTTAGGTCATTTCTGGCTGACCGCTTCCTGCGGAGAATTTGGGGGAAGGCTGTCCACCAGAGCAGCAAATACTCACTGTTGATGGTACCTGCTAGTGCGTTAATATTGTTCAGTCCGACAGTGGCTCCCGCCAGTCCTTGCAGAGTCCCCAGAGAGGTCAAAGAATTCATGGCTGCACCAGCAGTGGAGTTGGGGGTTGAAGCAGCCACTGGAAGACAGGAGACGGGAACATGGGGAGAGAAGCACATCATGAGTGAAGGCTGACCGCAGTGGGTGGGCCGGGGGTCGTGCGCACACGTCTGGCGTGACTGCACGTGTGACTGTTTTAAAAATTACGTTTAGTGATTAAAAAAATCGTCATAGCCCTCTTTGGCCAGTACAGCGACTATGCTTATTGCTGGTTAGGAGGGAGAAATTCTAGAAGACGAGGCCCATCCTGGGTAGGCTGGGCTCTCCTTAGCCTCGGGGGAGCTCAGAGCTAAGCCCCCTTCTCATCCAGGCTAACAAGCCAACGAGTGGGGAGTAAAACGGCAGGCCTTGGCTTTCTCATTGTTTTTGCTTCAGACTTAGCATTTTTCTCAATGAAGATTAAAAAAAAAGTCATACATTTTCCTGATTTTCACAGAAGACTCCATGCAGACCCCTGGTGGTGGTGGCCATAGAGGGGGTGGCGTGACCCGTCCCCCGGCCCTTAAATGACAGCCCTATTGGGATGTCATTCACGGGCCATACCTTTACTCCTGTAAAGCGTGCTGCTCGACAGTTTTTAGCACCGTCACAGAGAGGCACGAGCAGCACACTCTCACCTGGACGTTGTTATCATCCCCAGAGACACCCACACCTTTGACACCAGCATCCACGGACCCGCGCGCTCTGTGGATCTGCCTGGTCTGGACACTGCACACAGATGGAATCGTGCACTATGTGGTCTTCTGTGACTGTCTCCTTTCACTCGACAAAATGTCTTCAAGGCTCAGCCACGTCGTGGCCTGTCGGTGCCGCCTTTGTAAGTGGAAGCACTGCATTTGTTTATCCCTTCATCAGCTGTGGACATTATGGTTGTTCCCACTCTGGGGCTTTTATGAATAATGATGATATGAAAGTGGCAAGTTTTTGTGGAGACATGTTTTCATTCTCTTGAGTAAATATATAAGACTGGGATGGCCGTGTCATGTGACATCTATGTCTATAACATTTTGAAGAAACACCAAACTGTTTTCCAAAGGAGCTGGACTCCCTAACCCTTTTATGCTTAAACCTGCTTCTGCATATAGCACTTAAGTACCCTGCATTTGTACAGTGTTACAATTGGCCGACTTTCCTCACACACATCACCTTTATCCTGGTGATGGGGTAAAGGTTAAACTCAACTCTGTCCACAGCTAAAAAAAAGAACGTGGTCCATTTCTAGCTGTGAAATCAGAGTATGAGAACTTCCTTTCCATCTAGCCCGGCCAGGAATGTCATCCATCCTCCTGGATTGTTCCTGGCCCATGGGAGCTCATCCTGGCTCTGCCCTCAGAGACCACACAGCATTGCTTACAGCGTACCTCACTTGGGATCCCTTTTGGATGAGGCCAGATCAGACGTCTAAAACCTGAATTCCCTACCTTGTCACATTTCTGTCTGAGTATGACATTAGCTTCCTCATAATGTATATTTTCTTTTTAAAAAAATAATATTACATATAATCAAGCCACTGTTTCTAGTCCTTTTATATTATGAAACTTTACAGATATACGTAAAAGCAGAGACAGTAACACAATGATCCCCCATAAACTCATATCCAGATTCTAAGAATATTTGAGGACCAACTCCTTTTCTTTATACTTTATCCTAAGTATAAAGAAAATTTCAGATTTTACGTTATCTCACTCCTACATACTTTATTATACGACTCTAAAAATGGTGGACATTTTCTTTTAAAATCCCAAACCATTATTAAACCTAACAAAATTAGCGATAATTCTTTGGCTTCATTATGTGCTATCTTGTTTGGGATCTTTTCAGTATGTGCACGAGTAAGACAGGCCTTTATTTTTCCTTCTTGTACTGTCCTTTGTCTTGCTACCAAGCTTTTGCTAACTTCACAAAATGACTGGGAGAATGTCCTTGTTTTTCCATTTTCTGGAATAGATTGTATAAGATTGAAATTACTTGTAGGTTAAACGTTTGATAGAACTTGTCAGAAAAAATGATCTGGACTTTTCTTTTTACTAGGATAATTTAAAAATATTGATATTTCTTCAAAGAGAATTATACAAGGCTTTCCTCTTCAATCAGTTTTACTAAGCTATAGCTTTCTATGAATTTGTGTATTCCATTTCGGTTTTCAAATTTATATTGATATACAAGCCTAAGGTGCTGTTGAAAACGATAGAAATTTGGGTGGTGAGCAATGAAGAAGAGACATGTAGCTCCATAAAAGCAAAACAGTAGACCAGTTAGGAGTTCAACAGAGAGAGTCAGAAAGAGAGACAACTAAGAATTCTCCCGGGGTCAGAGCAAGCTTTAAGGAATGGCCTTGAGGATGTTCCCTGTGAAGGGGTCTGTCTTTAACTAAATCAGGCTCTGGGGGAATTTTATGCCCCAGGGCCAAAAACAATAGAACAAACAACTAGAGATTATATTAGAGGGTAACAGCTGGATGTGATAACAAAAGTTTCATAATATAAAAAGACTCATCAGAAATTTAACAGGGAGGCCAGGCAGGGGCATTTGGAAGAATTACACCATTTTAAAAAAGGACATATAAGAAAGTCACTCACAGCCAAAATCTATGCCCTCTGAGTGACATCAGAAGCATACCATAGGGACAGAGCCTTCCTTGAACTAGTCCAGTCTAAGCGAATAAGCAAACAAGAAGCTGGGTTTGGTGGCAGGAGGTGTAGAGTGAGGAACATCGGTGTCAGGAATTGCTATGATGTATTACCTAAAATGTCCAGTCGTGCACAAATTATGAGATGTACAAAGAAACAGGAAAATGTGATCCACACACAGGAAAAAAGCTGGCAACAGACTGTTTGAGAGGGCCCAGATATTGTATTCAGCAGACATCAAAGCAGCTATTATAAATATGTTCAAAGAACTAAAGTTAACTATGCTTAAAGAATTAAAGAAAGATGTGATGACAGTGTTTCACCAAATAATATCAGTAGAGATAGAAAGTACAAAAATGAACAAAATGGAAATTCTGGAATTGAAAAGTAAATTACAGAAATGAAAATTCACTGTAGGGCTCAACAGTAGATTTGAACAGGCAGAAGACTAAGCCTCAGAGAAATGTGCACACCATTAAACACACTAACATTCATGTAATGGGAGTACCAAAATAGAGAAAAGAGCAGAAAAAATATTCAGAGAGACAATGATCAAAAAGTCTCCAAATTTGATGAAAAATAATCAATATATCCAAGGAAGTCAACAAACTACAATTATGACAACAAAAACAGATTGTGCCCAGACACTTGACAGTAAAAATGCTCAAAGCCAAAGATGAAGAGGAAAATCTTCAAATCAGCAAGAGAGAGAGAGAGAAAAAAAAGAGACTCATCATGTACAAGGGAATCCCAATAAGATTAACAGCCGACTTCTCAGCACAGTGGACCAGAAGGTGGTGGGATGACATAGTCCAAGTACTGAAAGGAAAAAATCTTTGAATTAAGAATCTTATATCCAGCAAAACTATCTTTCAAAAAAAAAAAAAAGAAATAACAACATTCCTAGAGGAACAAAAACAGAATTTGTTGCTGGCAGATGTGTCTTACAAGAAATACTAAAAGCAAGTGATTCCAGACAGTAATTCAAATCCACACACACACACACCAAACAGTGAACACCAATGAAGGTAATTACTTAGGTAATTATAAGACAGAATAATTGCATTCTTTTCCTCCTTTCTTAATTGATTTAAAAATCAGCTGCCTAAAACAATATGTATATAATTGTATTGTTGGGTCTGTAGCATATAGAAATGTAACATATTTGACAATAAAAGCACAAAAGTGGGTGGGAGGAGGGACAACGGCGTATTGGAGCAGGGAGATGACGCCGGACGATGACCACAGAAAGGAAGGAAGAGAACCAGAAATGGTAAATAAGACAGTTCCAAACAAACGGCCGATACACACCTGCTGTCCTGTCTTCGTCTCTTTAAAAGACGTTAGATTATGTGACGTGATAATCATAACAATACATCGCTGGGTTTGGAACATATATAAACGTTATACGTGTGTAAATAATAGCACAGCAAAGGGAGGAGGGGCGAGAGTTCTATAGGAGGAATGTTTCTGTATCCCGCCGGCACCGAATATGAAATACGAAGTGGATTCTGATAGGGCAGGGCACCTCCTGTAAGTCCTAGGGAAACCACTAAGAAAAAAAAATTAATACTGAAAAACCATTCCATTAAAATGTGAGAAGAGCAAATATTTACTTCATGCAAAATAAAGCCATAAAGGAGAAACAGAAGACCAAAAAGACATGAGACAGAGAAGAAGTACAAAGGCACATGAAAAGGCAACCATGTCAGTAGGGACATGAACCGTGAATGAATGAAACAATCCAGTCAGAGGGCAGGGAAGGTCAGACCGGATTCAAACCAACCAAAACAATCCGAACAACAGTGAAAGCCAGACCTGTCCATGCTGCCGACAGGAGACGCACTCAGATTCAAAGACACCACCAGGCTGAGAGTAAAAGGATGGAAAACCATGTACCGGGCACACAGCAGCCACAGGAGCTGGACTGACTCTGCTAATGAGAGACCGTGCAGATCTCACAGCCATGCTAGGGAGAGAGAACTGGGTCGACTGCCTGCACTGCGAGGGCCTTGTGCATGCCTTCACAGAAACCCGTGTCCTTGTCCTGGTGACACGTAGCTGGTAAAAGGACTCCAGCGCCCACGCACGGTGACTGTTGGAAAAGCCTCCTGGATTCAGGGCTGTGTCCCTGACCTCGCTCAGGCTCTTCACGTAGCTCTGAGAGGAGGGAAAGGAGCGGGAAGGAGCGGGCTGAGGAGACAGCCCTCAGACGGCACCGGAAATGGCAGGAAGCAAACGCGGCGACCGGATCAGGGGTCCTGGCCCTCGTCTGAGAAACACGCAGGAGCCACCGCCATCAGAAAGGCCCCAGACTCGGCCCCGCTCACGCCGGCGATGGGGAGGTAGGGGTGCAAGGGCCGAGAGCAGCGACCTGGAGAAAGCGGCTTATCCAGGGACACCCCCACGGTCCTAGAAAGCCTCACGATGGGCCTGTCGCCGTGGTGATGGTGTGGAGTGCTCACTGTAATCGCTGGGGACACAAAGCATATGACAGGGTCTTATGACCTTAGCCTCTGCAGCTTACAATTTTCCGACCTTGTCTACGGCACAGACCTCATTAGTCTCTAATCCTCTGTGCCACCCCTGGGGAGGGGTCGCCCTCCATCCAATCTGTGGTGGCAGGAGAAGGACCATGAAGGTTGGTTAGCTTTGCATCACTGAGAAGGACAGGAAAAAATGCCCTAGCCTGGCCCCTCAGGTACCAAACGCCAAGGCTACTGCTCTAAGTAGCAGCATTATAATTTCGCCACTCCCCTCTAAAAACAAAACTGGAGGCAAAATGGGGCTGTGGTTAAGACTGAGTGCTTTCCATTCAAACTGCTTCCTCGTTTCCCCAGGCTCGTGCTCCATCATTTTTCTATGGAGGAAAAAAAAAAAACACCACCCAACATAAAAAGTTGGGAAGATTAAGTAAGGTGCGCTATGTAACGAACTTGGCACAGTATCCGGCATCAGCTGGGGACTTTTACATCATCAGTTACTGGGTACAGGGTGAACTGAGGAGACGAGCCTACACAGGATATATTCCACAAAACAACCAAAAATTGGATACAGTTTTCTCCACTTTCAGTCTCAACAACTTCGGTTATTGAGGACTACACAGCCACGGGTCTCATTCCCACCGATGACGCGCCAGTCCGGGAGGCTTCTCTTTCTACAAAGGCCACGTGGGAGCTGTTGGCCTAGAGAGGCTGCCCGCTGGCCCTCTCGCCCAGAGAAATCAAAGCAGCAGGAAGGAGACGCGTCAGTCACCGACTTCTAGCTAGAGTTTCGGTGTCAAGAGGCGAAAGGAGTTAGATGACAGGGAAACTGGCTGATCTCACGCTTCATGGGTGATTCTGCACATCCCTCAAGTCTGTAGGTCGGGTCTGAGGAAGAGGTGGGTTAAAGTCACACTCTGCTCTGGTGGATAATTCACAACTGTGACGGCGAACAGTGAGTTGGAGAGAAAGCTCAGTAGACGCCTCTAACAGCAGCCCCGGGGAAGCCCGGGCTCGGGGGCCGTGGGAGGGGTGGACGAGGCTGGGAAACTCACTGGCCCCGTCTTGAGGCTGATAATGAAGAATCAACATGCAGATTAGAGATCTCTTTTGCCTCGGCTGTCTATTTATTTTAAAACCCCGGGAGACCGGCTACAGTGACCTGGACTGGACTGCACGTGGTTTTCCGACCTCTGATTCTGCTGCTCTTGGGTACCCCCAGCGGGCAGACGGGGAGGCGGGGGAGGGCGGGAGCAGGAGACTGAGAAAAGTGAACGAAATAAGCTGCCTTAACGTGAGACGACGCCATGTGCTCTGCACGTTTGGACGATACTCTGAAAATTTGTCCCGATTTGAGTATAAGTTGGAAAGGATACCTTGACTGGGTATCTAGCTGCCTTCAAGAACCTTTTGAAATCTAGCAAATACTATTTAAAGCAAAGAAAAACTCGAATTTGTCACACGGCCAAGCTCCATCAAATACTTCAAAACAAAATATTCAACAGATGCACAGCAGAGAAAGAGACCCGAGACACGAGAGAGACAGAGACAAATTAAATGCCACCAACACACACATTTTCCTGTTTCTTTGTTGGCAGACTGGCGAGACGCTGCCTTGGGGAACTGCATTCTGCCCACCTAAAATTCCCGTTGGTCTCCGCTGAGAAGCGTGTCCTCTGCGTTCTCAGTTACACTGCTCGCGGGCCGCCAGCGGGACGCTCCGGGACAAGGGTGGTGGCGGGTGCTGGGTCCTGGTCGCCCGGGCC
>NW_011888830.1:3040813-3045726 GCF_000151845.1 Pteropus vampyrus
GCCGAGACACATAACGGCTGCGGGAGAGGGGCGATTTGGGAAGGTCACCTAAACCAACCCGAATAACAAGCTGGCCTGATCTTACCCAAGAAAGGCGTTCTCTGTTTCCTCTTTAAGTTTACTTACGGCGCAGATTCTTTCTTTCTCAGCTTTGCAGAGAAAAGCGCCTCTGCTCCACGTCGCAGGAAGAGCTCCCCTCTGGATAAACTGGACGGCCCACCCTCGCAGCCTGCGTGAGCCTCGACTCCCTTACGGGAGGTGAGTGACCATTCTGAAACCCGAGACACCAGGGGGTGCTTGCGAAGTGCTCTCCTGAGCTCTGTTCTTCTCTGTTCTCACTTCTCTGCTGCCAGGAAGGTAGATTAAGCTTATGAGGGCCCCCAGGGCCGTGTTTGGACAGCAGGTCAGAATTCCTGCTGTGTTCTCTGGTGGGCAGAATGACGCTTTCTTTCCCTAAAGATGCCACGAACCAATTCCTGGAACCTATGACTATGCTAGCTTACGTGGCCCAGAGGAATTCAAGGTGCTGTCTGGCTGACCGTGAGACGGGGAGATCATCCCGATCATCTGGGGGCGGAGGGCAGTGTCGTCACAAGGGCCCGTTAAGGTGGAGGAGGGCCCGGCAAGAGAGAACCTGAGAGATGGCAGCGTGGGCGGTACCTGACCGGACACTGCTGGATGTGAAGATGGAAGCAGAGGCCACGAGACGGGACAGTCAACGGCTTCTAGGAGCTGGAAGGGCGAGGACAGAAAGAACTCTACCTTGCCCGACACCTTGATCTTAGCCCAGGGCATATGTTGGGCTTCTGACCTGGAGAACTGGAAGACAATGAATTTGTGTTGTTTTAAGCCTAAGTTTGGGGTAATCTGTCACAGCAGCAATAGAAAACTAACATTCCCCAACTTAGTTGTGCCAGGAATAAAGCTAATAATGACGATAGCTCGTATTTACTGAGTGCTTACCATGTGCTAGTCATTGTTCTAGGGAATTTAGATGTAGCTCATGAGTCCCCAGCCCCTGGGCTGTGGACCGGTACCAGTCCATGTCCTGTTAGGAACTGGGCCACACAGCAGGAGGTGAGCTGTGGGTGGGTGAGCAAAGCTCCGTATGTGCAGCCGCTCCCCAGCGCTAGCATCACCGCCTCAGCTCCACCTCCGATCATCAGGCACTAGGTTCTCATAGGAGCACTGGTCCCTGGTGCCAAAAAGGTTGGGGACAGCTCATAATAATAATTAGCTCATTTACTCATTTAAATTTACGAGGTAATAATGTGTGGAAGGTCACACAGCTGTAAGTGGTATAGCCAGGGCCTAACCCAGCCGTCTGGCTCCAGAGAGTTAACATTGATGATACTAAACTTAAATTTCTTTTACTTTGCATCTTGTCCTCTCTTGTGGCTCTACTATGGAGATTTACTTACAGAAGCAGCAAATTTGCAGTTACTCAGATTCACCCTTAATTTTCTGGCTCTGTTCCTTCCACCTCTAAAACCTCAGGCTTGACTAAGCTAAGGTTAGTATTTATCTGTCAAACTGGAATAATGTGACTGACCTCTGAGAAATGACATAATAATCAGTAATCAAAGGAGATGGTACTGATGTCTGATATCTAGCAGATGATCAATAAACATTAGTTGAGTCTCTATCTGAAGGATGAGAATCTGGCTATTCTGTCCTCGAAAGGAGAATTTACATTCTTTTCACATCATTTTGCGACACTCAGAGATTCAGCACGGACAATGACAACTTCATGGATGATGACAAATTCTGCAGCTTTTATCATTAGTCTGGTCACAAGGAAACTCGGTCCGAGTATATTCTGGGAGTGCCCAGGAGTGGGTGACCAGGCCTGAAAGTCAAGCTGAATGAGAGAGAAACAGCTGGCAAAGAGGCACAACTGAGCCCAGAGAACAGACTAAGGGAGACCCAGTTTCAGGTCCCGACGCCAGGAAGATGCTCAACCTCCCTTTCACCCGCGCACAAATGCCCGCTTGTTTCTCATCCTCCGTAGAAGCTGGAGGGATGAGCGAGACCCCCGCCCGGGGCAAGGCTGACTGCCACGTGTGGGCAACCCGGAGACCCCTCCGTCCATTTACAGATGCAGATCCGCCCACAAGAGTGGAAAACCCGCGACTCGGGGCTCGTCGGCCTCGCGTTTACCACTTCTCCTGCGCGCCGCCCCCTTTCATCCTCGTCGTTTACTGCAGGTCATGTCTCACATCAACTCCAGCCCAGAAACGACTGTGCTCTCCAGGAACCAAACGCGCTGATGCCCTCACACCCACCCTCCTCCCGCTCTTCCTGGCCGGCAAAGACAGTTTTTCCTAAAGCTACAACGAAATGCCATTAACGGAAGACAGCAAGCGTCTGCCTTCAGTGCATTCATTAAGCACTTTCCACAGCGCAGGGGCTCTGTGGTTCAGGAAATAACTGTAAGCACAGAAAACCGCCCGCATCCCCCACACAGACTGCGCGACGCTGGGGCCTGTGGCCGCCGAGCAGGGAAGACTGAGGAGGCAGAGCGGTGAAGCGGCGGCGTCGTTAGCTAGTCACCACCCTAGGGCAGCGACAGGACGCAGAGTCTCAACACACAGGGTCTAATTACTGCACAATAACCCCGCCTCTCATTTTAATTTATTCCCTGAAAGATTTTTTTGAGGGGTGGGTGGGGGAGGAGGAGGCTGTCTGTGTCAGAAGTGGTGTTCGAAGGTTCTGAGGTGTTCTGATCTCGCGGCTGGACGACCTGCAACAGGCAGGTTTTCACCCTGTCCTCGCTCCGCACCATTCCCGGCTCCCGGAGACACTGGCTGGTTAGCAGCTGCGTACGCTGCAGCCCCGGGCCGGACACGCCAGTCCCGGTTCTCGAGAAGCGGCCTGAGGGGAAATTCTAAATCTAAAAGGACCAGAAAAGAAAGTTCCCTGGTTGGGCTCTGAATTACTTTTGAGCGTGATTCTACGATGATGGACATTCTGGAAGGTGAGAAAGCGCCGAGGACACTGATGTGCGCAGTGTCATGTTCCTGATGCCCACGGTGGTCCCGCTGTTCCCATCCCCAGTGCTTCCGGAACTCCCACTCGTGGGTGCTCGAGACAGAGACCTGCTTTGTCGGTTGTCAGTAAGCCTGGGACCTCCTCGCTTTTCCTGATTGTCAGTACCCTCCCCAGGCCCCGGGAGGACCGACACGTAAAGAACGAAGATGTCATTTGGGCGGCGGGTTTGAAAAAGTCCACTGTGTAACCTCAGTAGACATGGATCCAACAGGAAAAGAGCAGAGGAAAGAGAAAATCAAACCTGTTTTCTCTTCCAATGATATTTTGCTTATAATTTACCAAAATAAAAGCCCGTACCTCCCCTTCGCTGACCTCAGATGTTTGTTTGTACAGAGGGTCATGGACACAGATTGAAAGAAACGTTAGTGACTTCCTCACAAGGGTGAGAACACAAAAGTGGAAAAATCCAGAAATATCATTTCAGTTCCCTGGGAGTTGCTGCTTTTGAGTATTTCGTGGTGTGGTGATTATCTCCTCTGGCTCAGGAACGGGCACCTGGATGGACGATCGTGAAGCTTCCTCACAGCTGTGATAGCTGACGAAGTGGCCAGCCTCCGCGCTCCGGAATGAGCACAGAGGATGAAGCAACTGCGTGTCGTTGGGAGGTCTCCGGCCGTCCTGGAAAGGGGGCATTTGGCCCAGAGGGACAGCACACTCATTTCCAGAAGGCAGATCTTCCTCTGGGTAATGTGACACTCAGGTTGGCAAGGGTCAAGAGGTCGTCCAGCCGAGTTCCAGACTGAACAGCTAGGGCTGCAGGTGCAGTGCGAGCATACACCTCAGCAGGGCGCCCCCTTGGCCAGTGGCCAGCCTCAGGGCACAGATCCAGACACTGCCTGCTCAGACCAGGCTCTAAGCAGTGACGGCTACAAGGAGACCCTGCCTGGACGTGGCTGTCTCGCTCTGTTTCATCTACCAGAGCCACTTTGTCTTTGGTAAGCACGGTGTGTTGGGCCCAATATCCTAGTACTGTGGGAAGTTCACTGCCAACTTGTTCAGCTAAGCCCAAAAGAAGAAATACACTGGGAAAGGGCCTACTCTGCATTTCCATTCTAGTATTTTTTGGAAGGGTGGGGAGATTTTTTTTTTTTTTGGCCTAAGGCAAGAAATTCAGAGAAAAATATCACTGGATCTTATTCCAATTTTAACCTAGTTTCCTACTGTCCAGAGGAGCAGAATTTTTTATCTCAAATAATGAAATCTTTCCCATGTGATACTTCACTCTTTTTTTTTTTTTTAAAAAGCAACAGTATGATTATATGTGCATATTAACCTCCATATTTCAATAAGAAAAGTAAAATCAAACAATTCGATTATGCAAGTGAGAAAACTCAAGCTAAGATTAAATGACTTGCTCCAAACCAGTCTTTCAGCTCTTGGTCAACATGGTCACGTCCTCTAGGAAAATAATGGTACTCCCTCTCTTATGTTCTGCAGGTTACCTGATTTTTTAAACCTCTGCCCTGGGTATAAATGTTTCTTTGGTTGTTTCTAGGTATTCAAATTCTTGACCTACATGGGATGTACACCGGTCCGTCTGAAATTCTTTACGTCCTCCTCAGTCCTGACCTGCTTGTGCTCAGAGGTGAGGATGCTCCCTCTTCTGAGCCACAATGTCATCTGCTCAGCGTTTGTGGTGGGTTCACGACACGTGTACATAGCAGTGGGGACAGCTGGAAAGGCCAGGGCACTGCTGGCCCGGAGCCCTGCCCCCAGGGGAGGGGGGCGCTACCCCCCCAGCCTCCTTCCTCCTTCCGTCCATCTCTGTCCAGCTCTCGCTGGCCTCTTCCTTTTCTCCTTTGTCCTGGCTCCTTTTATTTACCTTAGAAACAGGTTTACGTTTTCATCTTAAAGTTTCTCTT
>NW_011888830.1:3046136-3052002 GCF_000151845.1 Pteropus vampyrus
TTTAAAAAGCAACAGTATGATTACATGTACATATTAACCTCCATATTTCAATAAGAAAAGTAAAATCAAACAATTCCATTATGCAAGTGAGAAAACTCAAGCTAAGATTAAATGACTTGCTCCAAACCAGTCTTTCAGCTCTTGGTCAACATGGTCACGTCCTCTAGGAAAATAACGGTACTCCCTCTCTTATGTTCTGCAGGTTACCTGATTTTTTAAACCTCTGCCCTGGGTATAAACGTTTCTTTGGTTGTTTCTAGGTATTTAAATTCTTGACCTACATGGGATGTACACCGGTCCGTCTGAAATTCTTTACGTCCTCCTCAGTCCTGACCTGCTCGTGCTCAGAGGTGAGGATGCTCCCTCTTCTGAGCCACAACGTCATCTGCTCAGCGTTTGTGGTGGGTTCACGACACGTGTACATAGCAGTGGGGACAGCCGGAAAGGCCAGGGCACTGCTGGCCCGGAGCCCTGCCCCCAGGGGAGGGGGGCGCTACCCCCCCAGCCTCCTTCCTCCTTCCGTCCATCTCTGTCCAGCTCTCGCTGGCCTCTTCCTTTTCTCCTTTGTTCTGGCTCCTTTTATTTACCTTAGAAACAGGTTTACGTTTTCATCTTAAAGTTTCTCTTCCTGTTGACTCTGCTTCTCTCACAGACTTTTAAAAATCACTACATTTCCTGAAAATGCCAAATATAAATATACAACTCCTGCCTCCAGACCCCCATCCCTTCTCTCTTGTCACCTACAGAACTGTGACATTGACCCCACCACTGTCGTGAGCTGGCCACTCAAGGGTGAACTTCCTACCTAACTGCTAGAGTCAAATACAGCAGTCCCCCCTTATCCATGGGACTGTGTTCCAAGACCCCCAGTGGATGCCTGACACCACGGAGAGAAAGAACCCCTCTCTGTCACGTTTCTCCTGTGCACACACAGCTCGCTCTTAAAGGAAGCACCTGCCGGCTTCCCTGTGGCGTGAATGAACTACCCGCATCGCTACTCTTGCACTTTGTGGTCATTACTAAATAAAATAGGGGTGACCTGAACACAAGCGCTGTGATATGCGACAGTCCAGGTGGTGACCAAGATGACTACCAAGTCACTAAGGGGGGCGGGTGTGTACACTGTGCAGACGCTGGGCAGAGGGACAGAGCGGGGCGCTGCGGGATGTCATCACGCTACTCGGATCAGCGCACAATTTAAAATTTAAGAATTATTTCTGACATGTTCAGACAAAGGTTGACCGAGGATCACTGAGACCGGGGAGCACCGGGCGAAGGAGCCGCTCCCTGCTGGAAGCGCTCGGCTTGGGTGCTGTCGCGCGGGGCCACCCTGGCGCCACCCTCCCGCCCTGGCTCTTCCGGCCCGTCCCGCACTAAGTCCCCTTCGGCTCTGTGTGGCGATTCTCGCCGAATGATCTCGCTCGCCCGCCCCCGAGTTTAACTCGGGCCGCCTCCGCTCCGCGGTTCCTTCTCCACGCACTGCCTTAGCGCCCATCGCGGTGATGAACGCGGGGCCAGCTCCCCGGCTGCCTGCGGGACGCATTAAATGCAGGGCCCGTTGCGGAGCTTCCGCTCCACGCGCAGAGTGACGTCGTTTCCACGGCTGCGCGCGCTCTGCGGCTGCAAAGCCCGCCGGCCCCTCGCACTGAATGCACCTGTCGTCCCCCGCTCCTGCCCCTCGTTCTCCCCGACGTCCACTCGGCACCCAGGCCCCACCACGGACATTCCCGTGCTCGAGCCCCGGAATGGCTCTTGGCGGCCTGCGAGAGGGCCCAGCCCCCGGCCGTGGCGCTCGGCCCTCCACACCTGCTACTTACTGTCCGTACGTCTCGTCCTTGTGAAAAGCGAGGTGAATTTCCATTTGCCAACTAAATGCTTTTTCTGCATTTCCTCGTGCTCGACACATCTGCTATACCTTCCATTCTATTTCTACCTTTCAAAATCCTACCTGATCTTAAAAATTCTGGCTCCAAAGTCAGCCCATCTCCTGAAGACGGAGTCGCCCGTCGCTGACGCCTCGCGTGGCTGACTCTCGGCTGTCCAGCTGGGCTGCCCAGGTTGGTGCGTTTGCTCATTTTCTTATTTTTTTTGCATGTGGCCGCTGCAGCTAATTTACTGCGATTCATGGGATTAAACCACATATGAATGGAACATTTCTATTTTGTTGCTTTCGAGTCTTCAAACATGGACCTTGCATCATGAGCCTCTGGGGAGTTGTGCCTGGGATAAAGTTGTGTTGCTCTTCTCATCTGAAACGCACTCAGGCAGTGAACACAGGCCTTGAATCAGTGCTGGCCCTGAAAACGACTGGATGAGAGAGCAACGCGGATGAGCTAGCGGGGTTGAACTGACTGGTTGCGTTACACAGAAAACACACCTCTGAGCTCACACACACGAGAGCATCTGGTGTGTCTGCCACGCGACGCAGGAGGCTGTGCGGGGTGCTGCTTACGGTGACTCACTAACCTGGCAGAGCACACACTCCAGAGCCACTGCACGCACACACGTGACAAACGAGAGCCAATGTCTGAAAACACTGAAAAGTACACCCAAAACAAAGCCAGAACAAAGCACTGAGTGGCAGCCCACGGACGCACAGGTAGGAAGTAGCTTCCATAAATCTGAGTGCGAGCTCTGCAGCGAAGTGACAAACCATAAATATCTCTGCCCCCAGCAAGGCAGCTTTATTAAGCTTTAAATTGGTTCAGGACCATTAAGAGACAATAGTTCTGGGGCATCTCATCCACCGCGGGGCTGCGCGTCCAACGTGCAACGTCGTGACGGTGGAGCTGGGGACCCTCTGGCGGATCAGGACACCAGAATGAATCGTGGAGTTAGCTGTGGTTCTGTTTGGACCACAGACTTCTCATTTTCTTGATAAGTGAAATTTAAAAGCAATGCTGTATCAAAATGCCCAGAACATGCAGGGGCCATCAAAACCTTCTGTTTCAGAGGTATTTGCATGTTTTTCCCCCCAAACCCTAGAAGCAGGATCATCAATGACCCAAGAACCATTTACTAGAAAGATAGACCACTGCCAACTGTAATTTTTTTTCTAAAATGTTTTAAATGCCGAAGAACTTTAAAAATATTTGGTTTCCGTGAAATGCGCTGTTGCGAAGCCACTGAGCAGAGTGCCAAGGACACCTGTCTTTTTCCTGGTTTTGTCCCAACTGATCTGCCCTGAGGACGGCCGCTGCCCTCAGAGCTCCCTGCCTCATTGAGCGTCACGGCTTCCGGGAGGGGAAGGAGAGAGAGGAGCTTCCCGCCTCCTCCCCGCGGTCCAGCTCACACCGCGGTGACGAAGGTCTGCAAAAACGCTGCTCGTGAAAAGGTTTTTAAAGGGGTGTCGAAGTTATCGTTTACACTTAAAGGCTATCCACGTCATTTTACTCGAGTGAGAACTCAGTAAAATAATGTTTTTAAAAAAGCTAATGCTGGAATAGAAACCACGTGAGGGCTGGGGTTTTTGTCAGCTTTGTCCACTGATAGGTTTCAAATGTCTAGGACAGTCCCCGGTACACAGGAGACGCTCATCCATGTTCCATGGCTGAAAAATATATCAGGAGATTAAAGTCACTATAGTGACATTTATGGAACATTTTACATAATGTCCAACCTCTAGTAACAGTGATGAAAATAAAGTGAGTACTGTAACGTCAAGAGAAGTTAACACATGGAAACCTTCTAGGAAAAAAAAAAAAAGCACAAAATGTTGAAACTTCTAGGAAATGGGCAAAGAAAGGGATGTCAGTTCTCTTTCTGCAGCAGTAAAGGTAGAAAGCTGTTTGATCCCAGCCCACAAATAAGCAACGGATTTCAACGACTGACTTGACTCCGCCTGGCTAAAACATTAAACATCTAGCGAACGCAGAGGAAAACTGTTTTGAGATTTACTTCTTTTCCTTGATAATAAGCAATGAAACAAGGCAGACTCACAGAGAAAAATGGGAGGGTAAGGATAACTGGTCCCTGAATTAATAAAATGCTCAAGCAGAGTGTAAGTGGCGAGTTCCGCAGATGTGCGCCGAGGCCCACGTAATTAGGGGTGCGTCTGGAGGGCCGGCTCTCAGACGCCCACACGAGAGGAGATGGTTCATTTGAAAATAAAATGCCTTTATTTGATAGGGGACCTTTCCTTATTCAATATCAGGGCCCGAGGACAGTCTGAAAGCCAGTCTCGGTGAAATTCCTGGAATAAAGAAACTGCTCCCCACAGCTTTGTTCTGATGTAAATCGGTATCGATTGATTCCTCGGAAACCTGCCAGATCTGAGTCTTCACCTGGAAGGGGTGGCTATTTTTGGATTCCTTGAGAACCAAGCCAGAGGTCATCAGGTGGGTGCACTGACCCTGCCAGATGTCACCATGACAGACGGGGGTTCCTTCTCAGCGGCGCTCCTGGACTAGCCTGAATACAGGGCTTTCGGACATTTGTCTTAGAACATCGTCACTCTGCTGTCCAACTGAATAAAACATCTGATGCTTTTATGCCAATTTTACACCTATGCATTAATCTTCCCAAGCGCTAAGTGCAGTGAGTGGGCGGCGGGGAACGCTGTCATAGGCGGCGTCTGCGCAGAGAAGCCAGCGCAGTCGAGGCACGAAGGCTGGCGGTGTGCTTGGGGGAGGAGGGGCTGAGAAATGACCTGATCGGGATGGAGCATGGGCTGCGTGGGGGGCAGAGCTGGGAGCACCTCGAACGCCATGCTCAAGAGTGAGTTTATTCTTGTCTACACCGCGGTGAACCACATGGAAAGTGTGTGAACAGTGTGCAAAAGGGACATTGGTCAGGGGGCTGTCCCAGTAGCTGAGAGGGAGGGAAAGCAAGGGCCTCATGTGGGGCGGTGTCAAGAGGGACCAAGTGGGCGTGGTGATCTGCGGCTGCACCAGAGGCTGGCTGCAAAGATGGCTCCGATGGCTGAGGAATGAGTGAGGTGACGATGGTGACACACTCAGTGGGCAAGAACAGGTCTGTGGAGGAGGTGTCGTTTCAGACGTCCTGATGTGGGGTCACTGAGGCAGCCTCGAGGGGGTGGCCTCTCCCGGCGCCTGTTCTGTCCATCTGTCCCTCTCTCCCGGCCCTGTCAGACTCCACCTTGTCTTACTGTCCCTTGCATGTGACGGTCTGGAGAGGGCAATGCAGGGTCCAACTCACTTTCATGTACTTGCCCTGCACAAAGCAGAAAGCCTGAAAATGTGGGTGACATCAGCTTATAAATCGCACCTCCTCACATGATGCGAGCACTTGAGTGACGCACATGCAGACACAGCTTAGTGGGAGACAGGAGCCTCTCATAACGCTGACAGGTTCGGGGGTAACTTCGTGTTTCCCATTGCTCATCCAGCGGTTCAGCTGGCTGCTTTTCTCCACTGCTGCCCCTGGCGACACGGGTGTGTGACACTGAAGGTGCCCTCTTCCTGGTCCTTACGTGAAAAGCACAGAAAAGGCCTGATTCACATGAAAACACCTGTCTCTGTTAACCTCAAACACTCCACAAGGAAGCCTCACCATTTCCTTGGGACTTGTTGTGTCTATCACAGCCTTCAAGGAGGCAGGCGACATCTCAAAGATGGGGAAAAATACTGCCCAGAATTTAAAGTGAAAACTACTTGAAGAGTCAACGGAGGGAATGGAAAAATGCTTCCGTAGCATTTTAAAATGCCTTACACTATTGAAAGAAATTATCTATTACCCTGAAGTGTGCACTTGATTGAGTGCACTTACAGAAGCATCTGGAGAATTTTAAAACATTTTTTTTTTTTTTTAAATAAAGGAAATAGAAGGTCAGCGGAATACTCTGGTACAGGAACACAACATTATGTTTTAGACAGAAATGCCAAAGAAATGTTCATATGTGGTACTA
>NW_011888830.1:3052052-3057982 GCF_000151845.1 Pteropus vampyrus
GGCTCCGATGGCTGAGGAATGAGTGAGGTGACGATGGTGACACACTCAGTGGGCAAGAACAGGTCTGTGGAGGAGGTGTCGTTTCAGACGTCCTGATGTGGGGTCACTGAGGCAGCCTCGAGGGGGTGGCCTCTCCCGGCGCCTGTTCTGTCCATCTGTCCCTCTCTCCTGGCCCTGTCAGACTCCACCTTGTCTTACTGTCCCTTGCATGTGACGATCTGGAGGGGGCAATGCAGGGTCCAACTCACTTTCATGTACTTGCCCTGCACAAAGCAGAAAGCCTGAAAATGTGGGTGACATCAGCTTATAAATCGCACCTCCTCACGTGATGCGAGCACTTGAGTGACGCACATGCAGACACAGCTTAGTGGGAGACAGGAGCCTCTCGTAACGCTGACAGGTTCGGGGGTAACTTCGTGTTTCCCATTGCTCATCCAGCGGTTCAGCTGGCTGCTTTTCTCCACTACTGCCCCTGGCGACACGGGTGTGTGACATTGAAGGTGCCCTCTTCCTGGTCCTTACGTGAAAAGCACAGAAAAGGCCTGATTCACATGAAAACACCTGTCTCTGTTAACCTCAAACACTCCACAAGGAAGCCTCACCATTTCCTTGGGACTTGTTGTGTCTATCACAGCCTTCAAGGAGGCGGGCGACATCTCAAAGATGGGGAAAAATACTGCCCAGAATTTAAAGTGAAAACTACTTGAAGAGTCAACGGAGGGAATGGAAAAATGCTTCCGTAGCATTTTAAAATGCCTTACACTATTGAAAGAAATTATCTATTACCCTGAAGTGTGCACTTGATTGAGTGCACTTACAGAAGCATCTGGAGAATTTTAAAACATTTTTTTTTTTTTTTAAATAAAGGAAATAGAAGGTCAGCGGAATACTCTGGTACAGGAACACAACATTATGTTTTAGACAGAAATGCCAAAGAAATGTTCATATGTGGTACTAATAATGCCCTCTCCCAAGCTCTCAAAATTATCAGGCCAAAACAACAACTCTGCAAGCTGGGTAGGAGATGAGTATTATTATCTTTCTTTAAGACCTAGCTGCCCGCCTTAGAGATAATTTTGCCTCTTTATACCAACAGAGACGCACTCCTCAAAAACGGGTTCAAAACTGGGTAAGAAGAAATGACCCAAGGATTAATTAGCTAAATAGGAGACTGAAGTGTAAACAAAAGAAAAATTATCATATCAAAATAAAAGACAGGAAACACAATTAAATTAGGCTTCAAAAGACCCCGGAGAAAGTTATAAAGGGCATATTATGCATTTACCTGGTTTTTATTCTCCCATGATTTAATTTCTGATTTTATTCACTACCATCTGATAATTGCATGAAACATTTATTCTAACCATGGGCAATTTAGATCATTTTAATTTTTATTTCAAGGCCATGAAACAAAGGAACCTATATATTGCCTAAGGGGATTTTTTAAAACAAAAATTAAAGCTTAATCTTTCATGTTTTAAATCATAGATGGTTTAAAATCATTTATAATGCTGTAGGGAGACTGTTTCATAATATGCAAAATTGAAATGATAAATTTACAATTATGAAAAGAATTAATAGTTGGGGCATTGAACTGTCCATTTTCTTTCTAGATAGATTTGTCTGAAGCATAAGACATCTTAAAAAACAGGGTAGGTCCAAGCCCCGTGCAGGAGAGGTGCATGTAGGTTTGACTGGACTTTCTCAGGGAACAATAGGAAGCCCAGGTTCTTATTACTTAAAAAATAAGTAAGGGCACTGGCCTCGGGAATAGCTTCCTGTCCCTTTTATGTCCTAGGAAATTGCTCAGATGAAGTGGAGTCATGAATTCTCCTAACCACGTTTCCTGTGACTTTGAAAAAGTCCCTGATGAAAATTTGACAAACAACTTACTTTCACTTAAACGCCAGATTTTTTAGTCACACTTAAGAAAAATAATTGAAATGTAGATTTAAATCGTTTCTGTGGCTACAGTTCAGGGTACTAATGAAATACTTTCAGCTATTATGCAAAGCATCCCTCAGCAGAGAAGAGGAAATTCACTTTCAATGACACCCCGGTTAGCAGAATTTACCAGAATTTGCGGAGGGCAGATGTCAGGTTAAGAACAAGGGAAGGACACTTTGCTAGTGGCGACTTCTAAGAAGAGCAGGAAGGAAGGAAATACATCTCAGGACACACTTTCCCTTCCATTAAGGTTTCAGGAATAAACTGAAAATGGTCAAATATGTTTGGAGGTCCTTAAATCCCTTGGCTATCTTCCTAGGCTGTCCGACTACCCCGCATTTTAAGAACGTTATGACGTATTCGTGCTCCTGACCATACTGGAGGGAACGGATGTGGATCCACGGACTCCCGTGTCACCTCTCACCCGTCACCCCGCCCACCCTATGCTCAGCGCCATGGCTTCCTTGCGAGTTTGCAATCTGCCAAGCTCTCGCCTGCCTCACAGCCTCGCCACGGGCTCTGTCCTCTGCCTGGAAGCCCTTTCCCTAAATATCTACATGACTTCCTTCCCTTCTGCCTAGGTGTCACCTTTTCACAGAGGGACAGGACGGCCTTCGTCAACCCGCTTCGCTCTCTCCTCACAGCACGTGTCTCTCACGGATGAGGCGCACGCTCGTCCCAGGTCCCCCCACGGACCGGATGGCTCCTGAGAGCAGGGAGCATGTCTCTCCTGCCCGCCGCTGTGTCCCCAGCCCCTCGGGCACCTAATGCTATACTGACACGTAAGAAGCATCATCTGTCAGTCACATGTTCATACTGATCAGCTCGCATCTGCTTCTGTACTTGGCTTCTTAAACTGACGAGTCTTTTAAAGGAGAAGGAACTGTTCAAATACTGATTCTGATTCCCCGGGCACGTTCTAGCCCAAATACCACAACCAAGAATATATTTTAATTAAGTCAGATGAACCCTCACAAGCAAACAACAGGTCATATACCCTTAAGTGCCGGAACAATGGAATAATTTTAATGTAGTAACCACACTATGAAACATATCAAGGTTAAATACTTTAAGGTCTGATGGTCCAAACTGGGCTATATGGCTCTCTGCCATGTAAGGAAGACAGTTTTCATAAGAAAGAGTCCTTTTTCTATCTTGGTACCAATGATTTGGTCAGTTTCTGCTGGTTATTTTCAATAAAAGGGTGAGACGATAAAGGCCAAGGTTGGAAAAATTACAAAAATTTACTTTTGCCAAAATAAAGTTAATATTGCTTTCTCTTAAAAAAAAGCTAATCCTCTTCATTTTTATATGAGCAAATAAAAAGGTGTTCAGACTTTGAGTCACTTTTAGTTTTTTTCGCTCCAAAACATAGTTAAAAATATCAGCTTCTGATGAAAGATTCAATAAAACGTGTGTGTAGCACTGCAGTGTTTTAATATAATCATTTCGCAGTCTTTCCAGGAGACAAAACTTCTCATTTGAGAAAATATTTTCCAATCTGATTTATAATTTAGAGAGATCAATTTTTAAATCTGTTTTAAGAAAAAAAAATCACTATTATTTTTATAAGGGGCGATTTATGTCAAAAATGTTTATTTCTTAAAAAAGGTCGCTAAAGGATTTCTTTAAATAACAAAGGTATCTTTGCATTAGAGCTATAACTTAACCTGCTGGGGCCGAAAAACGGCTAAGTCGCGTTTTCAGCGCCACTGTGTGTTGCACGAGGTGAGGGCCGCACGGAGCAGCGGCACGTTTTTGAAGACGTTTTGGAGAATGGAGTGACCGGATCTACAGGCTGCGGCTCGGAGGTTCCGGCACATCCCGGACAAACCCCCAGCTTCTCCTGAGTGTCTCCCTCAGGGCCGTACTCAGGGAGATGTATCAGATCCAGCTTTACGCACCGGCCGGGGGCGGCTTCGCTGTCCGCCGTGCGCTGGAGCTCGCGTCCCCCATGTTCTCTGAGAGAAAGCCCCACACTGTCACGACAAGTTTTTCCGACACTTAGCTCATTTTCTGGGCATGGCCGATAGAGGGTCACGGGGTTTTCAGAGTTCCAGAGCTCGGCCTGGAGCCTGTCCAGCCCAGCTCCAGGGCCCAGAGGGGCGGTGAGGTCAGCCGGCAAGGTCTCCGAGACTCCGAGAGGGAGAGGAGCCAGGAGGACGTTTCCTAACAAACAAGTCCTGGTCTCCAGGCAACCACGTGGCGTCTGGCTGGTACGAAAAGCAAAATGGCATCTGCTTTCGACTAAGGCAACGACATTGCTGGGAGGAAGGACTTTGAGGGACGCAGCCTGGAACGTGACCAGGAACGGGCGGCGAACGCGGCCCCGCAGACGCCACGCGGACTTTAAGAGCGAACGTGAGGGAGGAGCTGGGGCGACACGTATGTAACGTGGGAATGAGTAGAGATTCTGAGATTTAATAGAGGGTTCTTACACTGCTTAAAAGAAGAAGAAGAAGAAGAAGAAGAAGAAGAAGAAGAAAGCACGACCAGAGACGGAGGCGCTCAGGGTGGCGAAGGCTTCACGGGGCTGGACGGACGGCTCGTCTGAGAGACAACGCGAACGTGTGGGAACGCGGCGGGCTCTGCACTGGTCTCCGCTTTCTCCTCGGAGGAGACAACACACGCACGCTCGGCCTCTGGCTCCCGACAGAACACTGAGCCGGTGACCCCCCCGGGCCCCGCGTGCAGCCCTGGGCACCCCGCTTCCCCGGGCCTCTTACCGGGGCTCGTGAGGGCTCCCAGGGCGCTGCTCGTGGTGGACAGAGGGTTTGCATTGGTGGTGGTGGCTGAGGTCTGGGCCGCGGCTGCAGCCGCCGCCAGCGTGGCCAGGTTCTGCAGCTGTAAAGCGTTCATGCCTGTGAGGGCAAGAGAAAGGCGCTGTTAGCCACTGGCCCCGTTCACCGGGATCCCACCACGGGGTGGTGACAAGGGCGGCAGGCCCGGCGGCGGCACCCTCTGCCAGGCTGCCTCGGGGACGCGTGTGTCACCTGCTTCCTCGGCAGGGCCTCCCCGCATGGCGCGGCCGGGGAACGGCGGGTCTGGGCTCGGGCGCGGCCGGGAGGCCTGCAGGTGGCCTTGGTCCCCATGCGCCACGGCCGCACCAAGGAGGCACCAGACAGGAGCGACAGCTCTGTGCTCTGAGGATGAGCTGGTCGGGCTTCCCGGCTCTGCCACGGCCGGCTGTACGACCCCAGGCAAAGTACTTAACCTCTCTCCCTGTTTCCTGTTTGGTGAGCGCCAATGTTAACTGCATCTCACCTCACAGGGCTGCCGTGCAGATGAAATAAGGTCATGCATGCAAATTATTTATAAGGCACAGAGACCAGCACCCAGTAAGTGGAAGCGCCCAGTCCACGTCAGCCACACTGTTATTGCTGTTGCTGAATTTCTCGCTCCGGCCTTATTTTAAAAGTGAACTCTAAAAGTATCCGCAGGAGGAACGCCAACAAGATCCGATGACCGAACAAAGGAATAAATAAAAATAAATGACAGTGGCTTCTGTTTTTACTTGTGAAATATTTGTATTTGCATTTTAAAGGTATCTGTATTTTCAGGGCAGAGAGCTTTTAACTAGAACACATCTGTGGCTAGAGAAAGTTGAAGAAAAACGACAGAAAGAAATGACACTTTGCAAGAACACGAGGTGGGGTCAGCTGAGGTTGGGGCGGGGGAGTGATCCCCGCGGGGAGGCTGTCTGTGCCCAGGGCGGGCGTGGGGCCTGTGTTTCGCCATAAGCACTTTCAGAATATTTTCTGCTCTTTCTCCTTCTACTGCTCGGTTGATAAGTTCTCGGAACATTCAGAGTCTTTCTCTGTGATTCTCTTCACACTAACGTGCATTTGAGAAGCAGGAAACAACAGTTCTCTCCTCATATAAAGAGATTTTATAGAAAAAGACACTGGAGTTAAGGAATCAGCTTAATTTTACCTTCTCATGTCTTAATAAATGTCTCTTGAGCCAATTTAATCTGCTTTGGA
>NW_011888830.1:3058032-3060318 GCF_000151845.1 Pteropus vampyrus
TGTTAACTGCATCTCACCTCACAGGGCTGCCGTGCAGATGAAATAAGGTCATGCATGCAAATTATTTATAAGGCACAGAGACCAGCACCCAGTAAGTGGAAGCGCCCAGTCCACGTCAGCCACACTGTTATTGCTGTTGCTGAATTTCTCGCTCCGGCCTTATTTTAAAAGTGAACTCTAAAAGTATCCACAGGAGGAACGCCAACAAGATCCGATGACCGAACAAAGGAATAAATAAAAATAAATGACAGCGGCTTCTGTTTTTACTTGTGAAATATTTGTATTTGCATTTTAAAGGTATCTGTATTTTCAGGGCAGAGAGCTTTTAACTAGAACGCATCTGTGGCTAGAGAAAGTTGAAGAAAAACGACAGAAAGAAATGACACTTTGCAAGAACACGAGGTGGGGTCAGCTGAGGTTGGGGCGGGGGAGTGATCCCCGCGGGGAGGCTGTCTGTGCCCAGGGCGGGCGTGGGGCCTGTGTTTCGCCATAAGCACTTTCAGAATATTTTCTGCTCTTTCTCCTTCTACTGCTCGGTTGATAAGTTCTCGGAACATTCAGAGTCTTTCTCTGTGATTCTCTTCACACTAACGTGCATTTGAGAAGCAGGAAACAACAGTTCTCTCCTCATATAAAGAGATTTTATAGAAAAAGACACTGGAGTTAAGGAATCAGCTTAATTTTACCTTCTCATGTCTTAATAAATGTCTCTTGAGCCAATTTAATCTGCTTTGGAAGAGAGGGACCCGATGACAGACAGCTTCCCTGCGTGTCGGGGGAAGGGGTGGGTGGAGGGGTGAGGGAATGTTCTAGCAACACGCCTGCGGAAGTCCCAGGCCCCAGCTGAGGTGCCCTCCGCCTGAGGACGGCCCAGAGCGAGGCTGCCAGGCTCCCCTGCCCGGCGCGTCCCTCCCGACCCCAGCGGTCAGGACTGACTGCTGCCGAGTCCCTGCCTTCCTGCCGTGTCTGCTGCCACACCGGTACCATCTTCTTCCAGGACGCGTCCGGCCCCGTGGGCTTAGGGCGGAGGCCAGACACCTGGTTTTCAAGGCCCACCTAGTTCTGGGGAGTCTCAGCGACCGGACACAGCATCTGCGCAGTCTCGTGACTTTAACCCTGCGTCCCCAAGCACAGGCCGCTGGGGACGAAGCCCTTCAGCTGGGGCCACGTCCGAGAACACGCGAGCTGAGGAAATGCTGGCCTCGTCCGGGTTTATGTGAGGAGAAGAACCCGAGAATGACAGGAGCTGGCCTCAGCGCGGACCCGCCTGGACGCGGCCAGGGCCGGCTCCAGAAGGCGCCACAGCGCACTTCGCACTCGGCTGGGACGACAGCGCAGCCTTCGAGTTATGTGCCAGGTGTGAGGATCATGGGTACTGATCCCCTCCTGGCCCTTCAGTGACTCAGTTTGCCTCTAATGCTTTAAGGATGTAAACCAGATGACCAGATGATGTCACCAACAGCTGGCTGCACAGACAAGAGGAGGGTTTGGTGCTGAAATCAGAAGCAGCAGACACATCTGGCACGGATTAACAGTGCGCAGGGCCACTGTCCTCGGCCCAGGTCACAGGGTCCGCAGGGGACAACTTTTTGGACCCGCCCAGGCAAGGGCCAGGATGCCTGCAGGGCAGATCCCTGAGCCGGGAGGAGCCTCACCCGCCCGCTGGGGTCAGAGGCTCAGGTCCAGCCGAGGCCTCGGGGTCGACCGCGTGGAACTCCAAGCCCACCGCCCTCCAGAGTCTGCATCTAATGCACAAGCCCTCTGTGAGTCACCTGCAAGCTCCCCCATCTTGTTTCTACCTCTGTGGCATTCATTCATCATGTCCCACAGCGACACCATCACCAGATACTAAGTTCCTCGAGGACAAAGATGTCTTATTCATTATCAAGTCCACCTAACCACCCCCACCCCGCCCCAAACTCTGCTGTCAACACAGTAGGTGACGGATGCATCCATGCAGAGTGAGTAACCAGGGTAACTATACAGTGCTATGAAGAGGACTGTCCACAGACCCAACCGACTTTTTAGTTTTCTCCATTTTTTGTTAGTTCTTTAGTATTTACAACAGACTGAATACCGTTCAGCAGTTGGTAGTTAATCCATCCTACAAACACTTACGACAACCACCTGTTTTCCTCACCTTGCCCACTGACACCCAGCATGGGTCCCAGACTTTGGCTAGCAGTATGCGGGTTCTAGCCCACTGCCCTCTCCGCTTGGGAACCTGGGCCGAGGCCCCGTGGGCCCCTCTCATTACCACCCCGCCCCGCACACACACATGTCCCT
>NW_011888830.1:3061355-3073500 GCF_000151845.1 Pteropus vampyrus
CGCCCTGAGCAAACGTGCCTGCCTGTCTGCCTCGGACCCTCAGCTGGGAGCGGGGCTGAAACAGAACCCACCCGCCAACAACACGCCCTCGGTGAGTAATGCTTTGGCGCTTCTCGCTCCCAGGGCCCCCACAACCAGGGAGCCCTTTTCCGTAAGTGGACACCCCACTCGCCATTCCTCCTGCTGGGGGAGGGGGCTTGGGGGACATGCCCTTTCCCACAGAGCTTCGAGTTCACATTCCTGGTTCTTTCAAATCTCTTCCTTTGGTGCGTGAGTGTGGGTGTGTGTGTATGTGCATGCGCGTCCGTGTGAGTGTGTGTGAGTGTGTGTGAGTGCGCCTGCCCTTTCCTGCCTCAGCTGGGCCTCTTGCCTGCCCAGGTGCACTTTCCCTCTCAGTTGCTCCCCCACAATAATCCGGAAAGGGCAGCGGAGCGGGGCGGGCGGCGTCACCCGGAAAGCTCGCTCTGGCTTGGCAAATGGTCTCTTCCGAGAAGAAAAACCACCGCTTCGAACCTCGCGAAAGCTCTGCTTGGATGGGCGCCCCCCAAACTAGGGGCGATAATCTGGGTGACGAGAAATACAAAACACTTCGAGAAGTTTAATGAAATCCAACAGTGTGCCAAGATCAGGATGGCCACAAAAAGGGAAGTGGGGGGAAAGAAAAAGTTGGGAATACAGTTCCAGTCATTATTCAGGAAAAGAAGGTCCTCAGAATGAAGAGATGACGAAGAACACAGAGGCGCCATATGCCTACTTGAAACTTGAGATTTAAAAAAAAATTATTTATAAGGAGAAGGGCATGAAAATTTAATTTAATGTTCACCTTAGGTAATTTTGTGTCTTATTGTTCATAGCAATTACCATAAATCTGCATATCAATAAGCAGGAACAGATGTCAGTTGTTACCAGTGCTTGCCAATCAGGTCTGTTAGAAAGTGACAGATGGGTGGTTGTGGAAGCAGCCCTCCTAAGGCCCATTAGCACATTCGCAGGAAGTGTCTGCGTGGAGGGTGGGAGGTGGGCCCTGGGAAGGAAGGGCATCCTGGGGGTCCTGGATGCACGCAGCACGCCTCGGGAGTGGCAGGTCCTCAGCCCTCTCCATTCGCCACAGACACCCCGAGACAGTCTTCGCTGGGACCCATCTCGAACTGATGAAAGCCTCGCCGTGCTGTGGTCTGAAGCAAGCATTTGCGCTCTACAATTCTACGATTACTTTAAAATACACAGACCTGGTATTCTGAAAGGGAATTATTACCAGTTTTACCGAGGGTCAGAAGTAAAGTGAAAGTTTTCTCTCGTTCATCAAAAGATACTCTTCTTCGGCCACGGCTTTATCATCTCTATAATTTCCTAATTACAATCCCTCACTCTAGAAAAAAGAATTCCTCTTAAAGCATTTAAATGCCATCCAGAAGGAAGGGAGGCAGTTTTTCTGTTACTGCCTCAGAACTTTTTTTTTTTTTAAGCAGATGTGGGGCTCTCTCTGCATTATTTACCAATAGTTTAGCCTGAATATCTGCAAACATACCTGAATTAGTTTAGACACTGAGCCCTGTTCTACAGGCTTGGGGGCCGCAGAGAGCTCAGGTTTTGGGACCAGGCTCAAGTGTGGGAAATGTGGATCAGCCACTTAGTAGCTTAGTGACTCTGGGCAGGTTTGCTCATTAACCTCTTTAAGCCTCAGTTGCCCCAACGTGTAAAATGCAACAGTTTTCCAGCTGTAACGTGGTAACAAAGTGGCATGCTGTGAGGATCAACGGCATGATTAGTTCAAGCTCTGTTAAAAACTGTAAAATACTATCCTTGTTTTTCTAAACGGATGCTTTTTTGAGATGATAGCTGTTATAAAGAAATTAAGAGCGACAGACAAACAGTTTTCCTTATTCCTTCTTCTTCAGGAAAATTCCAGACTCTGAGTCCAAACTCAGACCCAGGTTTCTAAGATTTCAGAAATTTATTTAGCAAATACCACAGCTGAGTGAAAAATGGGACGAGTTTCTATTAAAAGTTTGAGAGGGGAAATTGATCAAGTTCAAAGATGCACACAAAGTGTACATTACAAGCATTTGGCTCATAAAGATTTGATCCAATCTATTTTCTGCTTTAAAATTCCATATTTATAAAGGCTCCTTTTTATAAAATCATGAAACACACTTAAAGTTATTTTTAGTTTGAAAGAAAATGGTAAGTTTCTTTGGGAAAAAAAAAAGTCGTAGTCGATGTCTCATTCAATTTTATTGGTGCAACTACCAAGTAACCTGTAATCTCAACCTTCTTTTTCTTGTTTTCTTTCAATCTGGATTTATTTTCTCCACTAACAGCAAGTGTTTTACTCATTCAAATGAGACATTTTAGACTCTGGTGATAAAACCTCTATTTCCTGAAGGACAAACCGTGACGTCTTCAGAGTTGTTCACAATATCACTGGTTCCTGAAGTGGATATTCCACGCTCTTCGGCGACAGGGTTTGGAGCTGGAGTATTTGCATTTTATATGTGGCATTTACTGTAGGGCACTGTGGACACAAAACCGGCATTTGAATCGTGCGGGGGTGCCCGCCTCTGCTGTGCCACAATCTCACTCGACGAGCATCTTCCTTTCAACTTCGAGTAGGGTGTGGCATCAACAACCTCTTGGGTCCTTTCATAATTCTTGTCCTGCATGTCGTGTGCCCCGTGGTCTGTAACATGCTTGATGTTGTATAAAGTCTCTAATCCCAAACCCTCGACGACTCGCCCGTGAACATACTGTCCTTTTTTTTTTTTTTTTCCCTTGGCTTAAGTATAAGGCTAATGCCAAATTTCATAATTCAAAAACCAGGCATTTAACTTAAGCGCCAGTGGGAATGTATCCAAGACGTAAACTTGAGTTTGTCGGTTTATAAATTGATTCCCTCATCCACTCCAAAAACAGTCCTGAGCCCTGCTCATGATGGGTTCACCAACCTGGGCCACGTATCAGGAAGGTGAGGGCCAAGGAGAGGAAGGAAGGGGCTCTGGGGAGGGGGGTTGTGGGGGGCCCCTCCCACATCTGGGAGCAGGGGGAGCTTCCTCCAGGGAGTGGCCTCTCAGTAATCCTGGGCGAGGTAAGTGGCATTGAGGCAAAAGTCGAGCTCTACTTTTGAGAGAAGACGAAAGAGCAGGAGGCCATTTAACTTCACCTTACTGAAAATAAACGTAACCCACACCACGATGCTTCCAACAGGGAGGAAGCTGAGACCTGAGCAAAGGGGCACTCTTTCTAGAAAAACCGCCCAGCAGACGGAGCCTTGACCTCTACACCCTAATACTCTACGTCGTCAAGGCGATGGCAGATACGACTGGTCGGCTTGTGCAGACTTAGGGTGAATTTAATATGTGGACGGTTCAAGGAAGGGGTATTTTGCAAAGCCCAGCGCATTTATAGGATGCCTTTAAATCAGCGTCTGCTCCCGGCACCTCATCGGGTGATTCCCAGGCACCCTCAGTCTTAAATGAGCACGCACGGCATGCGAACGCTAGCACCCTGACCTGTGGCTGGAGAGGCAGAGGCGCACACGGTCTGATGAAAAACGACAGGGCACTCTCTCCACGCAGGAAGACACACTCGGCAGGAGCCTGAGCACCCAGCGACCCTCTCTGCGTAATTTAACCGTGGGTGTGGGAGAGCCTGAGGCTTCCTCGAAGCAAAAGACCCTAATTTTGGATCTGGGTGGGTCCATACTATTCGAAGAAAAACAAATATTGCATTGGCTGAAAATGTGACAAATCTTAGCTTTTATTTCAGAGCTTGCAATGTGGAGGTTTTCTCTTTTTTAAACATAGAAAACTTCCTAAATATTTTACTTATGTCACTCCAATTCCCTTCAAAGAACTAAAAATAAATTAACCATTCAATGTGCTACTTGCTCTGAGGCCACTTTCCAAACTGTACTCATAAAGACACTGCTGAGTGATTTAACCAGTTAGCATTTGAACACACAAATATATATATATTTTCTAATAATCCAAAAGCTGTAATTACAGCAGAACAAGCTGACGGTACCAGTAGGTTTAAAGCCCAAGGAATAATTCTGTAGTGTTTTTACTGTAGGCCAACATGTCCCACCAGACAAGTTACCATTAGCCTGTGAGGCGACAGTATAAGTCTGGGCTGACGATCACAGAACACGCATGAGGAGAAAGCTTTGTATGCTCATCGAAAAGTCTTTCCAGGCCCATTCAAAGTGCATCAAGGAAAAACCAAGGATATGCATTCCGAAAAAAAAAAAAATAAAGAGAAAGGAAGAGTGTCAGAGTGACCGATAAAGAAGTCTCGCTTTTATTTTGCATACTCGGGTGTCCTTTCGTTGACTCCGGGTGCCCTTGATTCAACAAACTGCCTGATTTTAATGTGCCAAAAGCCGGTTCTCCTCGCCCTCCCCGCTCCCCCCACACCCCTTTGGAGTCAAACGAGGAAAAAGCTCTCCCCATCCCCGTCCCCGTCCCCCTCCCCCTCCCCGCAGCAGGTTCATGGCACCTGCGCGTTGATTTACTGCACGGGCCTGCGTCCCTGGCCCAGTGGTAAGGGAGGAGATGGGCCTGGAAGCTGACACAGCAGGAGTGACCTTTCGCTAATCACTGTGCCTCCGTCACCGGCACAGCTCTTTAGAAAGAGAACCGCTTCGTGCGCTGGCTTTCTCAAATCCAGCCACACTTTGATTTCCTCAAGAACAAAGATTACACTTTCGCATAAAGCTTCTGACGCCCAGTTCTGTCAGCTGGGGTACTAAAGTAAAAAAGGCACCCTGTTAGTTGTCTCTGGTCACTGAGGGACTGCAAACTGCATCAGAGATAGGCCTGCCATCTTGGCTGTCATGATGGAAGTCAGAACATTTTTATTGACTGCCTGTTATTAAAACTTCAGAGGGATGCTAATCGTTTTTGGCTGCCCTGGATACAGGAATCTGGTTGGAAATTCCCCAGTAACTAATCCCTTAAAAAAAAAAAAAATGAGTACACTATGCAGATAATCTCAGCCCCTCCTGTAACTGTTGGAAATGCCAGAGGGAGGAGAGTGACTGGCCAGCAGTGACTCTAATTTTAACACCTCAGCCAGAAAGCGAGTAGGACTGGTGACTGCTCTCTGTCGTTCTTTTCCCTGCTGCCCTTGCCCTCTGAACCCCGCCCCACCCCCAAATTCAGACGACAGCCAGCCAAAAGGAAAGGCCTGGTCCACGACTCACCAGCCATTTGCTGAATTCCACTGAATGCACCCAGGTTGCTGGAGGAGGTCGCCTGCTGCAGGAGCTGCAAAGGAAGGGAAAGGGTACGTCAACGAGGCGTGGACATGTGGCCCAAGCGACTTCCGGATTGAACCGCGGACGCGTCCAGTTTCCTTTACGTGTATACAGTTGGTCGCTCCCGTCTTGTACGGAACTGAAGGTTCCCCGAGTCGGGGCCGTAAATCATAGTAACGTCTAATCTCTGGTAAGCGACAGACACTGGGGAAACTCAATAACGTTGCTGCCTTAAAACAATTAATCAATGTACTCCTTTTAACAACCAGGTGTTAAATTTATTGAAACCAACATGGCGTGACTAATGCTCTCTCTCTGTAGTCTAGTAGTTACTGTAACTCATCCCTGTCAATCAAGGTCCATCCCTCACTTGCTTCCTGCTTCCTTCACAGCTCAGTTTCCTTCATCCTTTATGAGAAGCACATGGATTCACTGACTCTTGGCCCAACACAGAAATCATCATAACTACAGACATAGATGTATCTATTCACAGCCATGACTACATGACCAAGACAGCGGCCATCCATTTTAAGATGGTCCTTACCAGCACAGAGAAACACACTATTTGTCGAAACTTAGAAGCATCTGATGCAATGTACACTGACGCTATGCGTTATAAGTATGTCAGCATCTTTTTAAAAAAGATGAACATATCTGTGAAAAGGTGTTTGCATTTTTCCTGGAGCTTTCAAACACCCCCCCTTCCCACACATAGAATCAGTAAGTACCACAAGGTAAAGCATGTGGCCACTGTCCTAAAGTGATCCTTTATTTGCCCAATTGATTTGCATGACAGGTTAACACACTTAGGCACTATCCTAAGAGTCTGACTAGATTTACTGATGTTCTCATTCCTGTAAAGGAGATCAGTACAGACGTAGTTTGTATATAGGTACAAGCATATATAGTTGCCTCCTCTGCTCAAATGTACATGGGACCAAAAAGCACAGATCTACCACATTTATTACTGAAAAACGGCTATGTGCTTCAGAGGAACAACATGAATTTGCTATTTAAAAAATAGCTTTCAGAATTTATCTGGAGCTCTGCAAAACATAACATTCTTCCGGGGAAGTCAGTTCAATATGAAGAAAACTCCACGATACATGTGACTACCGGCTGCCTTAAAGAGTGGGTATCGGTGGCTAATTAAACCAAAGACTTAGTGACAATGACATACGGGGATTAACATGGTTACCAGAAAAATGTATCTAATGTTCACTCATCCCTTTCGATTTGTTGAAATGGGTGTGTATGTATGTATCTCTCTCTCTCTCTCTCTCTCTCTCTCTCTCTCTCTCTCTCTCTCTCACACACACACACACACACACACACACACACACACACACACACGAAGAAAGGGAGGAAGAGGGAAGAGCCAGGAATCATCCATTCTGACAAAGGAATACCTTATTTCGGTTTGATTACTTGGCTTTCCCATTCTCTTGTGGTTGTAAATCCTTACTCCTTCCTATTAGATAGAAAGAACCGAGGGTTCTTTCCACTGACCACTGCTCTGAGCTGGAGTCGGGACCCGCCCCTGCTCACGGCGGAGGAGGGCATCCTGGGGGGCATCTCGAAGGCCACAGGCCCTTCCAGAGACGCGGACTTTCCACTGAAAGGAGGAGAACGTGGCGAAGAAAGAATGGAGGCCCTGGACCGAGAACAGAGTTGAGAGCGCACAGCAACGTGTTTTATAAATGAGGATGAGATGACTCTCTTGCAGGGTACAGACCTCATTGGCAGGTGTGACCAGAGACACGTGCCAGAGGTTGCTGTGAGCCGTGGGGCGAGGGAGACGTGCCAGAGGACCAGGGACAGGCATGTGTCTTGGCTTTTGGGAACGGTGGTGCAGGAAGTCGGGCAAACTATGAAAAGGTGAGCTTGACTTTGGTCTCTGATAAGAATTCTTGTTTATGCAATTAAACAGATGGCCTGTGCACACGCTTAGGAAAAAAACAAACAAACAAATTCTTGTTAAGTTAGACTCATTTCTTTTTTCATAAAATTTCTAGACTGACAGACCAAGGAGAAGACATGGCGGAGCATATAGAGACTTCGGCGAGACATCGGGCGAAGTCTCTGATGGTGTCTACGTGGACCTGATGAGAAATGGCGAGGAGATGGCAGTAAACCTGTTCGACGCTTTCGGTAAGGACGCAGATGGAGACAGGAGAGGCCTGCTCCTCGTCATGAATCAGACACGTACTGAGTGGCTAGTACATGCCAGACCCAATAGGCACCGGGGCGGGATGGGGAAAACGAGGAGCAGGAGCCACGTGTGTTCCCTGAGAAGCAACACGGCGACACGGGAGAACACACCGAGGGGTGGACCCATCTGACCGTTGGTGGCACGACCTCGGGTCGAGTGATGTGACCTTGTTGAGTCTCCATTTTCTCATCTGTACGAGCAGGGTGGCCTGGCTTGTCAAGGCCACAGGGAAGACTACTTTACAGAATGGTATAGGGTCTGTTACAAGGAAAGGCTAACGGATGATATAATCCTGAGAGGGACTGTTAAAGGTCAAATGACAAGAGTTAGGACACACACACACGCCCTTGCAGACATGCACACAAAGGCACGGGCACAGGCTGGACTAAAAAGATCTATCTCACCATATGAAATTATATTAACGAATTAAATTAGTCACATGCTTATGCTAATCCATTTAAGTTGGGAAAATATTCTGCATCGATGCTGAGTTCAATCATTTCCTAAGATTCAAAATGTCCCCTGCACCGTCCCCCCACTCCCCCCGGTTGAATTCTTGAGCGTCCTTAAAAGACGAGCAGCTTGTGAGAGCATCCGGTGTGGATGTCCCCCTCTGTCCTGGGGACCACTCACTGACTGGCCCCCGGCACTTACCGCCAGGTACTGCGGGGTGAGTCCGCCCAGACCCGTCAGGTTCCCCCAGGTGGCAGTGTTGAGCTGTTGCATCTGCTGTGCCAGCTGCTGCTGGAGGCGCCTTTGCTCCTTGTCCTTCTGAGTGTCAGCGAACTTCACCACAATAGGCGAAGAGCAGCCCTGTGGTCAGACACAGCGGAAAGTGAGGGAGTTACAGCCTGGCCGAACCCTCTCGCGAGACTGAGCTCTGAATCCAGCTTTCTGACCTATCTTGGAACACATGGAATGGTCTGGAATGGTTTTTTAAAGTGGTTTGATCCTCCTTCTTCTTTTCTGAGTAACGACCACGACAGAAAATTACAGATACTGTCACTGGCTTCTCTGGGTCTCTGGAGGTCGGTGAAGCCACCTGCTTTCTTGCTCTGATTATTAAACTGCCTCTCCTTCCTTCTTCATGTGCTTTCCTTCAACCTTGCCGGGGCCTCCTCAGAGAGAAGAGGCCTTACTGATGGTCCCTCATTCAGCTTCACGGTTCCCTTGCCTGAACGACAGACCTGGTCTGCGTGTCTGCCTGTTCTCATGTGTGAGTAGAGGACAAAGAGAGGGAATGAAAATGGCTCTCATTCATTCATTTTTTTTTTTTTTTTGCACTCTTTCCCATTTTCGGCTATGCATTTTTGAACTGTGGAACTGTGGGGATCATACTGATCCAGCAGTATAATCAGGAGAAGTGAATTTGTTTTAGAAATGTGGACGAAGGAAGGAGATATTCAGAGAACCACAGGCACTGACCAGCGTTAATAGTTCCCACGTTTTGGGAAAGACTGATCTTCCTTCTGTATGACATCTACCCTATCCACAGTCCCCAGAGCTACTGAAAACCAAAAAAAGAAAAAAAAAAAAAAAAGAAAGAAAAAAGTATAGTGTAGTCAAAAGAGATACATCTTAAATGGCAGGAGGAATCTACTTGGCTTCTTATCTGTCTTCACCTTTCTCGCAGCTTCTATCAATTTTCATTTCCCCTAAAAGGCGAGTAGGGGCAGCGACTGAGAAACGGCCCAGGTCACACGACAGGGCGATTCCCGCTGGACGCAGGTAAAATCGCTGGGGGAGAGTGGGCCGGACACCGCCAAGTCCTCCAGGCCGAAGCGCCTTCTACCCTGGCCAGCACTCGGCAGAGACAGGCTCTCCTCCCGCACACGCTCTCCTCCTCCTCAGTGTGTCCTGCCTACACGCTTCATCACAATGAAAGCTGTGAAATTCTGCTGAGGTAAAAAGAAGTAATTCTACCCCAGTGATTAACAAAAAAAAACACCCCGCCACCGGTTTTTATTGAAACTCAGCATGATAACTGACCTCTCTCCCTTCCCTCGGAAGTTTTATATTCCTATTCAAACGAGCTTTTCCTTTCTCTTCCCTTTGGGTCACTTTTTCTTTCTCCTAGAAAACAGACTTGCATTTTTTCTTCTTGGCACCTTGGGTAGTTATTGGGGATGTAACTATGAATGCGTGAGGCGATCGTGTCCGTTATTACAAAAAAAAAAAAGAGAGAAAAATGAGGTGACCGAGCATGGGACTTCCAGTGTCTTGGTGTTCGGGTCTGGTCACCACAGTTACAGTACAGAATGTTAAATGCCAGTAAACTGCATAAAAGTGATATTTCTACCATTAAAAAAAAATATGCTTCATTTTTCTTCATCTGCTCCCTATTTCAGCACTTCATACTTTAAAGAGGGCAAAATACTCTGAAGATGGAAATGACAGAGAAAGGGTTTTGCATGGAAAAGGGTTGTTAGCCTATCAAATTTGTTCCGTAACAAATTATAGCATCTCTTCCTAACAGTACATTTACTGTTTTTATTTTTTTCTTCCTTAAATATAAAAAAAAAAATGATATAAAAGCAGAAAATCAGGCCGATGATTATAGCTCAGAAAAAAAAAAAACTTGTTTAAACCATAAAACGGAAAAATGGGATAGGGACAGGTTGGAGGACAGTGGAAAAAACAGAAGGTACAATATCAAAAATTAATTATTTTAGAGAACGTGTTCTTTTAAACATTAACATCCACATCATTTTGAATTCGAATCTCTTAGATAATACGTCTTGGCTAAAGATGTGAGCCAGAGTCCTGAAAATAATGTAACTCATTAAAAAAACAAACCTCAGTTGTACAACTAAAATGTAACTAACTGCATAATGTATAATTTTCCATTTAAGTGTCAATATTTTTGAATTAAACAAGACATTTAGGTGTCTGAGGGCCCTGTTTTTTTGAGAATAGACGTCCAGATTAATATAAGTGTGCCCAGTTTGATTTTTTATAATCGAGGTATTGATGACGGAGGATCGAGGGCTCCTTAGGAATCAGCATGCCCCAGTCTCTACGGCAGAACCTTTTCCTCACGTGAGCCGAATACTCCTTGGGTCGGGTCCATGCCCAGTTCTGCTTTGTCCTTGAGCCCTACTCTGTGTGAACACAGTACCCTGACCCCACTGCAGCTCTCTCCGGCTTCACTCAGGGGGCTCTGAGTGAGGGAACGGGGGGTGGCAGTGCTCCTAACAGAGCTGAAAGGATTTAGGCTAAATAAGTAGCTAAGGTGAGACCAACTTAGGTACAGATCACTCATTTACTGGAAATCAAAATAACTGAGAATGAGACACGTACATGGAAGATCATACAGGTAAAGACTTTCTTTTTTTCCTAACAGCACTTTCATTTTAATCCCCAAAGTGAAATGAAGCTGGAAATCAGACTGATCCTCGATAGTGGAGCAGCCGAAGCTCACAGATAGGGGGCCAGAAGCAGTGTCACGTATGTCATGGCATGTGGTACAAATCCTGCTAATGATCTCCTATCATGGCTGCTTTTCACCTGTGCTTGCCTTCAGGTGGGGGCGGGGTGGGGGGTGGGGTAGGAGTGTCTTAAAAATGCATTGCACTGAAAGGAAAACACAGTGATTATATAAGGTATGTTAGGAATATAGAAGTCAAAATGAAGTTCCAAAAAGACAACAGGCTTTGCAATGCTGATATCAAAACTCAGAAAAGTACAGTAAACACGTATTGACAATGCCATGCACACTCCTCCCCCCCCACGCACCTTTTGGCTCACCGTAAAAAAAGTGGCCCACAAAACATGACACATAATGAGCACTTAGCTCCCAGCATGCTTTGGGAGATGCAGCATTGCAAAAAACAAACAAAACAAACAAAAAAATACCACCACCCCTCCCCACAAAAAAATGGAGGCAAAAAAAGCTCAAACAATCAATAAAGAAGTTTTTGCAACATTACGTAAAATTGAAAAATTTTTTCCCAAAAGATGGAAAACAGAACTTCAGATAACAGCACAAGGCCACCCGTGGAAGAGACCACCCACGCACAGATACAGTGTACGCAGCACAGCAGCCGTGCGCTCCCAGATGACTATCAGACAGTACAGAATAGTAACAGCGTATCACTCTCGGAATGCTTTTGTGCAAAATTCTGAAAGGCCATGACCCAAATCACAGACTAAAAAGACAGAAACATCTATCTGCATCGGTGGGTGAACACCCACGCCTGTGTATGGATGTTCCCCTAGAGCCACTGTCTCCCATTAGGAGACCAAATTTGAGCCTTTATGTTTTTTTGGTTATTGGTCATTTTTTTTTTTTTTAGTAAGGACACAAGTCTAATTTTCAGGGGACTCTCATCAACATGACCATTTTCACTGGTTCGGAGACGTGGGAGAAGTTGTAACTTTCTCCAACATTCTCGATGCAAAAATACCATTCTGTTGGACTCTATAATTAAAAAAAAAAAAGAAAGAAAGAAAGAAAGAAAGAAAGAAGAACCCTGTGAGTTAGCACAGGGCAAGCTGCAATTTGGGGTGATGCTGTTCAAGCTTAATTTGTGCCCCCCCTGGGCTAGGAAACGGGTGTGACCCTTCAGGGCCCACTTGGCTGCACCATGACTTGTCATGGCGGGCCCTGGGCCACTGCAAGAAAAGGCTCAAAAAATAATGGCAAGCAGGTTTCTTGTCCTAAATGCACTTCAAGT